>NC_080165.1:16489794-16789794 GCF_950295315.1 Erinaceus europaeus | reverse complement strand
CCAGGTTCAAGTACCCAGTCCCCACCTGCAGTGGGGAAGCTTCATTCACTCACAGTAAAACAGACCTGCAGGTTCTCTCTTTATCCTTCTCTATCACTCTTCCTCTTTCAATGTTTATCTTATCACATTAAAATAAATACATCGTTTTCAAAATATTTGTATTATCTTTATTTATTGAATACAGACAGTTGAAATCAAGAGAGAAAAGGGTGATAGGGAGGGAGAGAGACAGAAAGACAATTGCAACCCTGCTTCACCACTCACAAAGCTTTCCCCCTGTAAGTGAATACTGGGAGCTTGAACCTGGGTCCTTGTGCATTGTAACATGTGTACTCAACTGGGTTTGCCACCATTTGCCCCCCCCCCTTTTTAACCAAATCACTGATCAGCTCTATTTTATGGTAGTGTGGGGGATTGAACCTGGGACTTTGGAACCTCAGGCATGAGAGTCTCTGTGTAAGCACTATGCTGTCTACCCCCGTAAGGTAGATGGAAAAAGAATGTTAGTGTGATGTATTACAACAAAACAAAGGACTCCGGGGAAGGAGGGCAAAGGAGGGGACTGGAGAGGGCTTTGGGATCCTCCTGCATGATGGTGGGAAATAATATAAGTAGGCGCTGAGAATGTTTTACAGACACATGTCACAGAGATATGAGAAATTATATCCATGTGTCAGCAACTATACTGTTATCCATTAGCCCCCCTCTCAATAAAGTAACAAAAAAAAAAAAACTGTTATTCAACCATTAAAAAAGGAGACCCTGTCATTTGCAACAACGTGGATATACCTGAAAGACATTGTGCTGTGTGAAAGAAGTCAGACAGGGAAAATAAAATTGCATGCTCTCAGGTGTATGTGAAATTTTAAAAAGTAAAATGCATCGAAGCAGAGAGTAGAGTGGTGGCTATCAGGGCTGGGGCAGAGAAGGAAATGGGGACATGTTGGTCTAAGTGTATAAAAAAATCTCTCTATAAAAAAAATCTATAGAATACAAATAAGAGGGACTCCAGTTAACAACACCGAATATTGAAATTTTGCTGAGAGTTGACTGCAGGTGTTGCCATCACACACAAAGGAAGATTCCATGAAGAGATGAGATGCTAAATAGCTTGACTGTAGTAAGCATTCCACTGTGTGTATGCCCAGGCATCAAGTTACAGACCTTCAGTCTAGACAATTGTGATTCAAAGTAAAAGGAGCTTTTGTTCTCTCTATTTTTAATATTGTAAGTAGAAGTCTTTAAAATTAACTGTGGGGGAGTCTGGCAGTAGTAGTACAGCAGGTTAAGTGCAGGTGGCACAAAGCGCAAGGGCAGGCGAAGGACCTTGGTTCCAGGCCCCGGCTCCCCACCCGCAGGGGAGTCGCTTCACAAGCGGTGAAGCAGGTCTGCAGGTGTCTATCTTTCTCTCCCCCTCTCTGTCTTCCCCTCCTCTCTCCATTTATCTCTGTCCTACCCAACAACAATGACATCAATAACAATAATAACTACAACAACAATGAAAAACAACAAGGGCAACAAAAGGGAAAATAAATAAATATTAAAACAATTAATAAAAAATTAAATTAACTGTGAGGTTTACTGGTTTCCTTTTTACATTATTCTTGACTTCAAATCATATCTACTCATAATTATTTAATTTACTTTTGTTGAGGTATGCATTTGACTTTTTTTTTCAGCAAGATCTCCTACAAGGTAAATTTAGTTTTCTGAGATTTTTTTCATGCATGAAAATTGCATTTTTCATCTACTTGAGCAATACTTTTCCAGGGAGTAGAATTAAAGTACTTTCAGCTCTTTAAGGACATTTTCTCACTGGGTATGATGTTGCTTAGAAGTTTGCCACCCTAGTAATGAAGCTGAAGGGAGGGCTAGAGAATGGGAAAGCTATCATGGGAGGAGGTGGGTTATGGAGATTGGGTGGTGGGAATTGTGTGGAGTTGTACCCCTCCTACCTTATGTTTTTGTTCATTAATCCTTTCTTAAATAAAAAATTAAAAAAAAAAAAGAAGTTTGCCACCAGTATGATCTATGTGTCATTCTAGGGATCTGTCTTCATTGCTAGAGAGTTCTGGAGTTCTCACATTTATCTAGAATGTATTGCATGTTTTTTTTTTCCATACTCTATTCTGTTCCACAGTAGACTCTTTGGAATCTTCAAAATGCATGTTTTTGCTTTTTTCTCATTTCAGGAGCGAGTGCATCTCTTTACCTGTGAGCATGCACGTCTAGTTTCTCTTCCTATTTAACTTTTCCTTTTAGGATTTTGTCTTTCTGCCCTTGTTTTTAAGTTCCCCCTCTGAGTTTGCTCTTTCTATTTTCACTTTTGCTTCTGTAAATTTCCAAAATCCAGGTATCCAGAGAAGAATTCCATAACTTATCAAAGTCATTCTTTTGGGTCATTGTGTAGGACTTGGAATGTCATCAGAATTGCAAGATAATCTGACTGCCTTTATTGCTGATGCTCCCTCTTAGTTTACAGGATGTAGTTGGGAAGTCTCCCTTAAACAGAAAGAACCCAATAGTCAATCACTCTGAAAACAGAGCCAGAGCTCATGGACTGGAATATGAACTCTTTCTTCCCTCTGCCTGCAGCCTTGTTTTTCTTTTATAAGCTCTACTTATTATTTATATTATGAGAGAGAGAGAGAGAGAGAGGCCAAAACACTACATAGATGTGTGTGTGGTTACAGGGATCAAATCAGGAGTAAGTTTGTGCTCTACCAATTGAGCTTATTCCCAACCACTAACCTGACTATTTAAAAATATATATTACTGATTGAATAATGATTAACAAAATTGTAAGATAACAGGGGTACAATTCCACACAGTTCCTACCACCAGAGTTCTGTGCTCCATCCCCCCCCCATTGGGAACTTCCCTATTGTTTATCCATCTGGGAGTATGAACCAAAATTCTTTTTGGGGGTACAGAAATTGGAGGGTCTGGCTTCTTCACTGAACATGGACATAGACTGGTGGATACACACACCCCGCCTGTTTCTGTCTTTTCCTAGTGGGATAGGGCTCTGGAGAGGTGAGATATCAGGTCACATTGGTGAGGTCGTCTGCCCAGAGAAGTCAGGATGGCATCATGGTAGTGTCTGCAATTTGTTGGCTGAAAGATGGTAAGATATAAAGCAGGACAAATTGTTTAATAAACAGGAACCCAAAGGTAGCAATAGTGCAGATGAAATTAGGGATCTATGAAGTCTACTTTAGGTATGTTCTAAGATTCTTTGTTTTCTGGTCTTTCCCAAGCATATTAAACACTAGCACGAACTGAAGTTGCCACCAGTATGACCTATATGCCATCCTATGAATCTATCTTCATTGTTAAAGGTGTCTGCAAGAATACCAGACACCCAGATTTGAACCTTCCCAGGTCCTTTGTATAGCCACCTTGTACAGAGCAGAGATTAGATCCAGGGAGCCAACAGAGCCCATCAACAGCCCAGACCCCACCCAGGAATACAGGTGATCTGGCCTGCTTCTATTTACCCCACAGTCCTGCGGACACTCCCTGTGCCCTCTCTGCATAAGAAGCAGACACCCTGCCCTCTCTGGAGCTTTTTCTTGCTCATTTTCATTGACAGTTTGCTCTGGTTTCTCCATCAGTTCAGTTCAATCTATCGTTGCCAGCAACCCTGCAACATTTCTGCTTCTCTCCTGACATTTCTTCCTGGTTGCCATCACTCTTGTGTGCTTGTCCTCACTTGTTCTCTCGTCCTGTGTCATTTTTATGGCATTTCTGGAGGAAAGAAAGTGATTGCAGGCCACTCTGGTTCCATAAAGTCAGCTATCCGAAGGCACCAGTGCCTCATTAGCAGCCCGACAGGTTCTTTGTATAAATGGGCATCTGGTCTGCTCGTTCTTTTACCGCCAGGGGCTCGTCAGGACCAGTCCTGCCTCCTCCATCTTGGTCTCCTCTTGCTCCATCCACTACACCCCAAAGTGGACAATAAACAGAAGCTTATGAGCCAAGTGGGTATGTAACTACTCCTCTGCTGAAGTGCTTGCCTAATTTCTGGACTAACAACTTTCCAGTCATCATTCTCTGGGCTTGGCTCAAGCCCCCTGGTTTCTAGGCATCTCTGAGGCTACACTACACATAGAGCTGCTATCATAACTGGGTTATTTCTGCTGGGCCCAGCAAGGCTCCACTTCCAGCAGAGCAAGGAGCACTGTCTTCATCTTGGCAGCAAGTGGCTGTCCACACAGTGCAGGCAGGGGGTGCAAGGCCTTAGCTCCTGCTGTGTCCCTGGAACCAGAGAGAAGGTGTGTTGCTTTTGCCAGGCTGGCTTCATGGGCGGGTAACAGATGACCAGAAACACATGGCGGAGCTGAGAACGCAGTTTTATCTTTATTCACGAGCAGGCAAACAGTCCAACACCTAATCACCACACCATGTGCTCCTCCATCTTTCTCCTCTGGCAGCAGAGAGGAACCCAGGAAGTCCGTAGGATAGGGGGCGGGGAGAAGGAAGAAGCATGAAACTAGCAAGGGCTAAACCAAATCTCCCGGAGGTGGGGGGAGTGAGACCAAACCAACGTAACAGAAAAGACCATGTAAATAGACCACAACGTCAAGCAATGTAACAGAAGCAGAACTAGATCCCAGAAGCAGAACTGGAAGCATACCAACAAAGGTGTGTGTCCGTTCCCCTCCTCTGTGAATATGTTGCCTCTGCTGGTGTGTCTACCTTGCCACAGCCTCTGTGATTCCTTCACAGATGACCATCAACCTGATATTAAAGTGGACCTGTTGGGGGCAGGGGGCAACATCTTAGGACTGGGTCACAGCATTCTCTTAAAAAAGTGAGGAGGACCCAGGCAGTGGCACACACGGTAGAGCACATGTTACCACAGGCAAGGACCCAATTTCAAGTTCCCAGTCCTCATTTGCAGAAGGGAAGCCTCATGAGTGGGTAAAGCAGAGCGAGCTGCAGGTGTCATTGTTTCTCTCTCCTCTTTATCTCTTCCTGAACTCTCAGTTTATCTCTATCTCTATCAAAAATTATAGAGGAGAGGAAGAAAGGATGGAATGAAGCAGTGGAGTTGTCCTGCAGGCACTGTACTCCAGTGATGACCCTGGTGACAATAACAAGAGAAGCAAAAGGAAGAGGTGGAGGAAAAAGAGGAGTAAGAGGAGGTGGAGAAGGGGGCATGCAGTGAACAGTCTAGTCAACTCTCAATAAAATCCACCTTGTTCCAGCCCTTCTAATTTCAGGGTTCCCTTTCACGTCTCTAAACTTTAGCCTGTGTGGGTCCGAGCAGTAGTGAACCTGGTTGAGTGAACAGATCACCACACACAAAGACCTGAGTTTGAACCCCCATACCCTACCTGCAGGGGGGGGGGGGGAGCTTCATGGTGAAAGCATGTCTGCAGGTGTCTCTCTGTCTCTCTCCCTGTCTATGGCCCCTCCCATCTCAATTTCTCTCTATTCTATCAAGATAACAGAAAATAGAAAGAAAGGAGGAAAGAGGGCGGGTGTAGACAGCATAATGGTTATGCAAAGAGACTCTCATGCTTGAGGCTCCAAAGTCCCAGTTTCAATCCCTTGTACCACCAATAAGCCAGAGCTGTGCAGGGCTCTGGTGTTTCTCTCTGTGTCTTTCTCTCTCTGAACCTCTCTCAAAAATAAAATACTTAGAAAGAAAGAAGGAAAGGAGAAGGAAAGAAAGGGAGGGAGGGAGAAAAGAAGGAAGAAAATGGCCACAGGGAGCAACGGGTTTGAGTGTTGGCACTGAGCCCTAGTGGTAACCCTGGTGGCAATAAATAAATAAATACATAAATACATACATACATACATACATACATACATAAATAAATAAACAAGCCTGAGCTTGTGGAAGACCTGGTGTCCTGTGTCCTTCCTCCTAGGCTGGCATCCTGTGCCATCCGGTGTCATTCTGCAGGTCCACCACTGGTCCTCGGCACTAGAAGAAACCTCTCCACAACTGTTCTGCTCCCGTCAGCCAGTGGGTAGACCCTTCTGGGCAGATGGCATGTCTCTGTACTCCCTACTGGCTCCTGTAAACCTGACACGCAGAGCAGAGCAGTAGCTCCCTAGACGACAGATGCAGTGCAGTTTGGTGGCAAAGATCACCGCGTAGATGTTACTATGCTCCAAAGGAGGTGAAGTGGGAGCCCCAACTTACACCACGAAGCTGAGTCCACGTTTGGCCATTCTGAGTCCCTGACATTAGCACATTCTTCCAACATGGGTAGAGAATGATCACATCTGACCCTTTGATATGCCCATTGGGCTGCTCCCAGAAGCTCTCAGGGCCAGAACTATTTGCTGGGTGCTACTCTGATCTAAGTAAGCACAGCCCTCATAAAGGATTGCCCCAGGGCCTGGCAGTGAGGCATCTGGTTGAAAGTACATGTTACAATACACAAGGACCCAGGTTTGAACCCCTGCATTCTACCTGCAAGAGGAAAGTTTTGCAAGTGGTGAAGCAGTGTTGTAGGTGTCTCTCTTCCTATCTCCCCCTTCCCTCCTGATTTTTGATGGTCTCTATCCAATAAATAAATAAAAATAAAAATATTTTTAAATTAAATTTTAAAAATGCACTGCCCCTACCACCCCCTCACCCATGCCTCAGTGTTTCTGGGGAAGTTCAGAGCTAGAGATTGCCAATAGGACCAGGACTTTACTGGAGTTCAGAGGAGTCTCATAGCATCCTTCCCCTCCCAGTGCTTCACCTCATGACAAACAAAGGCCTCAGGATGCATGAAGTTTTCAAGTTTCTTTCTAAATTTTTTAAAGTACTATTAAAGTTTAATACTCAAAAGTATAAAATATAATGTCTGTCTCAAGAGCAGAGATGTGCTTTCTTTCCTGGGACCAGAAGGAGAATTACCCACATGTGTGAGCGAACACATGACTCTTGTTAGATAACTGAGACCCACTCATCAAGCAGATAGAATACTGAAAACGCAGCCAAGGCTCCCATAGTTTACAGACTCCTGACTGAGCTCCCAGGATCCCCTTTTCTTTGTTCATCCACACCTCACCCCCCTCACCACCCTGTCTGTCACTATCCATCAGGGATTCAGGAATCTGGCTTGGAAAACAGTCTCTGAACATGACTCCTCTGGGCATCCCTGCAGGAAACTTTGGTGTTTAACCCAATGCACTTGGTTGCTGAGAGTTTTCTATGACCATGAAGGCATGGTTTTCATTCTGTTGCTTCGTGCTAAGGTCACCTAAATCCTGAGATGCTAGAAACAAAGTCAAGGTCATGGGGCGCCATCTCCCAGGCTGTCGAAGTGCAAATCTCTGCCCATTTAAAGATAGACACCATGAGACATGGCCCTTCCTCTCTTCACTCCTCCAGCTCACCCTTTCTAGGACAGAGCCAGTGGTGGGCTAGTTTTAGCCCAGGCCCTGTCACTGTCTTATCTCACACACTGGCAGTGTTTTCTGTACCAAAACATCATGTAATTCTGTGCTGAGCATTCAGAAAATGTGTGTGTGTGTGCGCGTGCACGTGTGTGTGTGTGTGTGTGTGTGTGTGTGTGTGTGTGTGAGAGAGAGAGAGAGAGAAAATGAGTGCGTGTGTATGTGGTGTATGAGTATGTTCATGTGATGAGTGTGAATGTGTGAGAGTGTGTGCATGGATGAATGAGTGTAAGTATACCCTGCTGTAATCCCTGCTCTGAGCTCAGTTTGTGTTTTTCATATATTTTAGAATCACAAGGTCTTATTCTGACGTGTTCTACTTAGCATAATGCCTTCAAGGTTCATCTGTATTGCAAAAGAGAAGGATTTTATGTTCTTTTATGCTGAATATCATTCCACTGTTTGTATAGACCTCAGTTTTCAGAGCTTGTTCATCTATTGATGGATGTTTAAGTTCCTTCTACACCTTAGCTAGTGTATATGCTGCCACAACAAACAGGGGGTGTCAAAGATTTCCCTCTGACTCGGTGACTCTCTTTCCTTCAGAAAGTTCCCAGATACGGAGCCATTGGATCATGTTCTAGCATTATTATTATGTTTTAAAACTTTTTAAAAGGAATCTTGACTATGTTTCCCAAAGTGGCTACATCAGATTATATTCCCACCATGTGTACCCGTGTCCCCCTTTCTGAACTTCTTTATCCACACTTGCTATCTCTTGTCAGGTTTATTTCAGCCATTCTCACAGAGGAAATATGGTATCTAGTGTACTATGGAGGAGTATTTTTTTAAATAAATCACCTACCAATACTTATCTCTGTAGAGAGAGTCTCCAAGATTCCACATTCCAGTCCTGTGGAGTTGAAAATCAACACAGAGATGTTTAAGTTAGATAACCTGTCACCTATGAGTTGTCTATTTGCATCTCTCAAGGCTGATCCAGAGTAAAAGAAGGCTCCTGGTCCATGTGGCTATAGCCAAACCCAGGATGACTGTGCTGTCAGGCTGGCAGTGGTGCCTGGTGAAAAGGTGTGAAAGACACCCAGCCTCCCCAAGGCACCACAGACATTCACTGAGCATTGAGCATTACAAAGTCAAGAACTGTCTTTGGACTGGGGTCAGGACGGACAGGGTGAAGCTGACTCTAGAGAACTTGCTTTGTATTGAAATATCTCCCAGTGGGACCCCATGCCCTTTTCACTACTCTCTCTGACCATTCTTGCCATGTAATTATGTGAACATTCTTTGAAACTCAAAAGTGGTATTTAATGTGCAGTCCTCCCACAAAAATTTTCTTTCAGTAGAAGATTCATCGACCTTTCCACTGCAGGGAGTTGGCAGTCTTTAGAAACGCTCATGGCTTGGCTTACTCAGAAAGTGATTTCCCTGAGGATCAGATAAAGCCCGTGTGTGCAATCCCTCCCAGGCTGTAACACAGAGATAGTCCTGCGTCCACCTCCAGCTCAGCAAATCCCACAGATGGCAACTTGATCAAACAGCTAGTCCTTGCAATAAGCTCCTTATCACTCTGAATCTGCAGGGGCTCTTGAAGCTTCTCAGTGGGAACCCAGCATCCCTTCTCTTCTTCCTCACTCTGTTCATCCATGCCTAACTCCTTTCAAGACTCAGGAAACTCCACTCTTGTTTAAATCACAAAAGCTCCAGGGTGGTATTCACTGTGTGTAAGTCTCTGGCCAGTGTTTTGTGCTGGGGAGGGGGATGTCATGGTCTTCTCTGGACAACTGAGCTGAATGTAACTTCTGCCTCCTGTGTGCCTTTGTAGTCAGGAGTGGTGAATATATTTACTCTCTTCTTTTAGCATTCTTGTTTCGTTGAGGAAACAAAAGCTACCACAAGGCAGAAGGAAAGGCTGGGCTAGAGTTGCAGACATTTCTAAAGCAGACTTCCTAGAGAGCTGTACAATATTTTCTTCTCTGCAACTTCTGAATTTCCTGGCTCACATCTGAGTTTTTGATCTCACTCATAGATGGGACTTAAGAATCATAAGAGATTAAATGTGGTGAAACTTTAACTAGCTACCATCTACTACAGCAGATCCAAGCAATCTCATTTGGGGAGGTGGGAGGGACTATGAAAGGGTTGAGGACCCAGTGGACTGAGATGGACAGGATGACAAGTTGGTGGACAGTGCATCGTGCCGATACCCATAACGGGGAAATATGATGGGTATCTTTCAAATAATCATTTCCTCAATAAAGTGATCTAAAGAAATGGAAGCAGGTGGGGGGCTGGTTGGTGGTGTACCAGGTTGAAAGCACAGGATCTGGGTTCAAGCCCATCATCCCCACCTGCAAGGATAAGCTTCACGAGTGGTGAAGCAGGTCTCTCTCTCTCTCTTCCTCTGTCTTGTCACTTACCTCTCAATATGTGGCTGTCTTTATTAAATACATAAATATGATAATTTATCTTTTAAAGAAACAGAGGTGTGGGTTAAAGACCAGAAGGCATGTGGTTATTATCCTACAAAGATGACATCGTGGCTCCTTGATTTTTAACTACCCACAGGCTGAAGACATAGGTGAGTGAGTCAGATGTGTGTGTGTGTGTGTCCTAGGACCATCTGGTTGGCAGGGACAGTCAGGAAACTTTAGTAGCACGTTGGCACTTGCTCATTTCTAACACCAGACACACTTGTTGAGTGTGTGGCTCCTTCATGTCATGTCCTCTTTCACTGTTATGTATGACTTTCATACCCAATTCTGGGAGCTCTGGCATGTCTCACTGTGTAGCATTCATAGTCCAAGGAATGTAAAATTGAGTTCATAGACTGCTACCTCTCTCAACATTATTTAAGCTTGGCAAAATCCCTAAAGGTAATTGGATCACCCAGGTGATGAAATACCTGAAGCTCAAAGAATCCACATCTTTGCTTGATCAAGGTGGAGTTTGTCTTACCCTAAAGTCTGCACATATTTACACACACACACACACACACACACACACACACACACACACACACATTTGGCCATATAGAAAGAAAACTTGTTGATTGATCTGGGACTATTTTCCTCTTAAGGTAGCCTTCTTCCTGCCCTTTACACTGTACACACCCTGTGCTGATGCCTCCAGCCTGATGAAACCACTTCTGAAAGACCCTGAGGCACTCAGGATTTCACTGTAATTAGCAAGAGAGTCATCACCTATGACCTCTGGGGAACCAGAGCAAACATGAGGCCCTCTGGGGAACCAGAGCAAACATGAGGCCCTCTGGGGATCCAGGGCAAACATGAGGTATGGAGGAGTCTCCTGAACCCTAATTCTGTGATCTGATTCACCTCTGTCCTCTTATGAGAGCCACCATTCTTGCCCTGGTTATGTTCCCTCTGCCTGTTTTATTCATTCTCTCAAGACAAGGTTCATCAGAAGATCTCCTGGGAGCCTCCATACTGAACAAGTACTTGAAACACAATAGTAGATGAGTCCTAGGTCCTGTCTTCTTAGAGCTGAAGCAAAAAGAGGTCAGATGAGGAGGTGGCTCTTATGTAAAAGGCATGGAGACAGGCTGGGCAGGTGTCATTTTAGACAAGGTCCCCGCTTAAGTGTGAAGTATTCAGTAACAAGTTGGGCAGGAGCCCACCAAACAGAAGGAATGGAATTTTTAAACTGAGTATCTTCACTGTTATGAAAGCACTTGAAATATCTGTGGGTCTGTGCAGGCAAGTAACCAATATTAATTTAGTTCTTGCCATGACCATGTAATTTGCTTGGCAATACAAAAGCAATCAAATACACTAATAACAACAATATAACAATAGGAGCTACAGTTACTAGTTCTCCCTTTGAGGCAGGCAATTTTTGCATATGTCTTTACCCTTTCACGGCTTCAGCAATCCCAGACTGGACATGGTTCTCGATTCCAAGTCGCCAAGTTTAAACATGGTCCCAAGACACACAAACACATACTGGCTGTGAACCTCAGGTCAACTAGCAGACCATAATTCCCTCCAGAGAGGCCACCCTTCCCTTTCTAAAGCTCACAGGATTATGGCATCCTGGCACTGAGTTCTGATTCTGGCTCTGGTCCTGCCTATATCACTACATTTAAATGAGGTGACCCAAGCTCTTTCCCTATGCTGAAATCAGCTCACACAACCTCGGTGTAGTCTGGCAGTCCCTGGAGAATAACCCAGTAATCATGAGAAAATTATTGGCATTAAGGATGGAGGGGACATAGTTATCTAAGTATGACCTATTATTTTTTATTTCTATTTTTATTCTTTTATTTTTTATTTGTTAAGACAGAGAAGAATTGAAGGCTTAAGATAAAGGGAGAGAGACATCTGCAGCCAAACTTTACCAGTTGTGAAGTTGCTCCCCTGCAGTGGCTTGAACCCAGGTCCTTCTGCACTGTAAAATGTGCACTCAGTTGGGTGTACCACACAATCTCATAATCTGCCCTGTGTGTTATTTTTTTTTCTACCAGGGCAGCTCAGAGCCTGTGTGATGAACCCTCTGCCCTTGCTGGCCTTTTTTTTTTCTTTTTGACAGAGACAGAGTGAAATAAAGAAGGGAGGGAGATAGATAAGGAGAGAGAGAAAGAGAGAGAAAAAGAGACCTGCAGAAGTTCTTCACTACTGGTGAGGCCTTCTCCTGAAGGTGGTACCTGAGGCTTAAACCCAAGAACCCAGGTCCTTATGGGTGGTGATATATGCACTCTACCAAGTGCAGTACTGCCCACCATCCCACCAATCTTTTTTTTTCTACCAACGTTATCACTGGACTCAGTGCCTGCACAATGAATTCACTGTGTCCAGTGACCTACTTGATAGGGCAGAGAGAAGATTAGAAGGAAGTGGGAGAGGGAGAAGGCGAGGGAGAGAAGGAGATATCTGTAGCACTATTTAACTGCCTGTGAAGACCCCACCCCTGCAGATAGGTCCTGAGGCATTGAATCTGGGTCTTTGTGCTTTGTAACATGTGTTCAACCAGGTGTGCCATTGCTGGGCCTCTAGCCTTTCCCACGATATTCACAAAGTCAGAAGTTTCCTCTAGGGATAACTCTTGGTGTTGTATAGTTGTATGTTCTATGGGTCTGGCAACTGTGCAGTGACCCTTATTCACCCCTACAATCTCACACAGAATAGTTTCACTGTCCTGGAAATGCTGTGGGATCTGCCCAGTCATCCCCACCCCACCCCCTGCCAATCACTGACAATGACTGATCTTTCATTGTCTCTAATTTTTTTTTCCTTTTTCAGAATGTCAAAAGACTGGAACCACATAGGATGTAACCTTCAAAGGCTTCTCTACTTAGTCATAGGCATTTAAGTTTGTTTCGTGTCCTTTCAAACCTTGAAAACCTTAAGAACTCTTTTTTTTTTTAGAGATGAATAATATTCCATGGATGGACACACCAGAGTTTATCTACTTACTCACTCACTGGTGGAGGCACCTTGTTTATTTCCTATACTGGACACTCATGAATAAAGCTTCTATAAATACCCTTCACAGGTTTTGTGTGGACTTAAGCTTCCAGTTCTTTTGGATAACCACTAAAGAATGTAACTGTTCAATGGAAGCTTGACAATATGTTCAGTTTCCTAAGTAACTGTCAAAGTTTCGTCCAAAGTGACTGGACAGTTTTTATTCCCTCCAGCAATGAAAGGCCAGAATCTGTTGCTGCAAGTGTTCTGAATTAACCCCTGCTATCCCATAGCTTCTGATGCCTCTTCATTTTAGATCATTCAACTTTTTAAGTTGCCAAAGCAAATATCCTTGCTTTTCTGAAACTATTTTCTCTGTTCATTTTTTATTGGTGGTTCAATATTGATTTACAAAATTATAAGACAAGAGGGGTATACTTCCACACCTTTCCCACCACCAGAGTTCCTCATCCCCATTGGAAACTAATAGTTCTCCCAAGATCTCAGATATAGGTAGACTATATATACATCTTTTCCCATTTTTCTATGGTTCTCACATCTCTTCCTTTCTAAGTCACACCTATAACCTATTGATACTTCAAAGTGTCCTTTCTTTTCCCCAACTTCTCTCTCAGGGTCCTGATGACATTGGAGTTTAGAGCCTTCTAGTCATCTTCCCTTAACATTTATCCTTCTCTGGAAGTATGGATCAAAATTCTTTATGGGGTGCAAAGAGTGGGAATTTGGCTTCTGTAATTGCTTCTCTGCAGCACTTGGTCTGTTTGTATATTTTCTTAGTAGGGTAGGGTTCTGAAGCTATGAGTTTCCAAGACACATTTTTTAAATTAGTTATTTGATGTTTATTTACAAAAGTACATGTCAACAGGGGTAAAATTCCACACTGTTCCCAGTACCAGAGTTCTGAACTTCAAATCCTCCATTGCAAACCACTGTGGTTCTCCCAAGGTTGCAGGTATGGGTTAATTATCATCTCTACAACTATCTGCCTACATTTGTACACAATTTCCCCCTTTTTCTTCCACATCCAGTCCTTTTTTTCCCTACAAGCCACATATAACCCACATATCTCTCCCCTGTTTGTCCTCTCTCTCTGGGACCTGATGGAAATGGAGTTCGGAGCCCTCTTATCCTCCTCCTCCTATCACTTCTCCCCCACTGGGACTATGGATTAAAATTATTTTGGGAGTGAAGAAGGTAGGAGTTCTGACTTCTGTAATTGCTTTTCTGCTAAACTTGGACATTGGCAGGTTGATCTCCCCACCCCAAGCCTGTTTCTATCTTTCACTAGTGGGGTAGAGCTTCCAGAACACAGTGATAAGGTCATATGCCCAGGAGTTTAGGACTGAATCATAATAGCATGTGCAACTTGGTGGTTGATTGGCAATAAGATATAAATCAGGACAAAATTGCTAATAAGCAGGAACCAAAAAGTCGGAATGAAGCAGATGAGAATAGGGATTTTAAGGTGGAAGGAAGCTAGGAAGTTTATTTTTCCTAGGGGCCCATGAATTTACTAATTTTTCCTTGAGCTTAGTAGCTAACATGCAGGTGGACTAAAAATATTGTTTGGGAAGATAGTGTCAGAGCAGAGAATATGTACTAGTTTCTGTAGTGTAGTGGTCATCACGTTCGCCTCACACAGAATAGAGATTAGGGCTATAAAGCTGGATTAAGGCAGTGAATATCTCCCAAACTTGAATAAAATATATGAATACAATCTACTATTTACCATATAGATTTGATCCAGGGTCCACATCCATTCTCACCTAGCACAGGAGTCTATATAACCTCGGAATTCCTGTCTGACTGAGCTCACAGTCCCTGGACACAGCTGGGTACATTCTAGGCAGCACTCACTTCAGGATCAGCCTTCTTCAAGTGTCAGGGTAGGCTGATCTTTCCTCCCTTCAGAGATAGGGTAGTTCACAGTGAGGATAAGATCTTGGAGACACCTGCAAAAGTCCCCATGATGACATTCCTGATGAAAATCACCAGTGATGGTGGAGAGAAGGATCTCTAAGAGGTCTAAGCCCATTTTACCTATGGGAGAATCCAAGGACATCCTGACTGTGGCCTCAAGTGATGAGACGGCCTGATAGTGATCAAAAGTGCCACCATTATGTAAGTCAGTCTCCTGCCTTCTTCTAGCTTGTGCAGTCCTTTCATTATCTGATGGACTTAGACTTTCTTCTACTCACTGTTAAAGCACTGAGTGTCAATTGTTGAATCCAAAACAATACTAGATTTCTGGGGTCTAACTTCAAGTTGGGGAGGAAATATACCTAGGGATTTAATGGGGTCTAAGTTAGCCTAAAGTTTTATTGCATTTACTTGTCTGATGATTCTAATAAGGTTATCATAGGGATAATAATATACATTACTATAATATATATTAACAATAATATACACATATTAACAATATATATTATTATTATATATATTAACTTTCTTGACCAATTGTATAGTGTTTCTTCTAAAGATTATCAAGGGGTGACGATAATACTGATGCCATCAGAAGAGATTACAAGATTATATGTTACTTATTTATGTGTAGTTAGTTGAGTAGAGAGATTGATGGAAGTGAAGTAAGGGAGTAGGAAAGGAGGGTGTCTAAAGATATGAAATAAATATTTGATTAGAAAATGTCGTCTCCTTCTTAGGCCAGCCTACTAGATTGCTGAATTTATTATTTCTAAGTCTGATCACAGAGGACTATTAATCACTTTTATTATGAGGCATATAGTTGTCAATAACTTACAGAAATGTACATATATGTACCCAGTCTCCTAGTCCCTAGCCTATGTCTAGGATATGTATTTTGTTGGAGAGCACACTATCTGAAATGGAAGTAGGTAGTTTCATGTGTTAAGAAAGTTCTCATAAGATTATTGGGCTTGGAAGGTTGGCATCTCAGGCTTGGCGTCTCTGGGTGCAGCCACAGGTGAAGAGGCAGTTGGCAGCATAACGTGGCCTGGTGACACTAGTCGCGTTGATTTAGTTGAGGTCAGCAAAGGCAGTATAACAACATAAGGCATTTAGAAGAGAGGCATCAAGAAATACAAGTAAAGTCCCAGAAGTCCCAGATATGGGAAAAGTATAAATTTTGAAGAGAATGGGAAGGTTACTTATGGTCTTAGAGTTCAAAAAATCAACAGATAATTATTATTGTAACCAAGTTAGTTGGGAGCTTGCTTTTCTTTGAAAAAAATCCCATGTTTAGGATTTACCATATTAAGCTTGACCTCACCATGCTACACGACATTTAATAATATCTGTTAATAACAATGTCTTAGATACTGACCGGAGCACATGATTCTGATCTATCTGGTTTATGGTTGTAGGTAACTTAGTATTTAAAATTAAAATAAAAAGTTATTTTTACTAATGCTTAAACAAGTCAAGTCCAGCTTTAGAATTCAATCAGTTTACAAAAACAAGTGACCTGGTATGCTGTCTTATTAATATAAATACTTGCTGTTATATTGTAACTATTGTGGTCAAGAAACAGAACAATTCTGTCACCTAAAGCAAGCCCTTATGAACTACCAATATACATAACAGTTTGGGAGGATTTCAAAGACATTATGCTGAAGGAAGGACGTCAATCTCAAAACTTTATATACTCTATGATTCCATTTATATGAAACTCTAAAAAGCTTTTTGAGATTGATTTTCTTCCTTTAGCATAATGTCTTTGAAATCCCTCCAAGTTGTCACATATATCAACATTTCATTCCCTTTTATGACTGAGTAATATTCCATTGTATGGATATATCACCATGAATATATCTACTCACCTGCTTGAGGAGCCTTTTGGGTGATTTGTATCTGGGAGCTATTGATAAAGTATCTATGACAATCCCTGTACATGTACAAGTATAAGTTTTCTTTCTTTGAGAGTAGGGTTGTTGGATCAAATGTAGGAGTGTGTTAGAATCTGTAAGAAACTGATGGGGAGAGTTTCAGAGTGACTGTGTCATTTCACAGCAGTGAACCTGAGACCCAATCACTCCACAGTCCCACCAACATTTGGCATTGGCAGTGTGTGTGTGTGTGTTTGCCATTCTAATAGGTGTGTGGTAGTTTTAGTTTATACTTTACTTTGATTAAAGACAAATTTATTTTTTAATTCTCTTTATTTATTTATTGGCTAGACAGTCAGAAACCAAGAAGGAAGAGGAGATAGAGAGGAAAAGAGACAGAGAGACATTCGCAACCCTGCTTCACCACTTGCAAAGATTTTCCCCCTGCAGGTGGGATGTGGGTACTTGAACCTGGGTCCTTGTGCATTGTAACATGTGCGCTCAGCCATGTGCACCACCACATGACCCCCATTTACACTTTACTAATAGCAAATGATCCAGAAATTGTCCATGTATTTATTTTCCATCTATGTGTCCTCTTTGATAGCTTGTCCAAGTCTTCTATTTTCTAATTCAATATTTATTTTATGAAATTCAGATATTTTAAATCTTAATTTTAAAATATTTATTGCTAATGTTTAAACAGTAGTCTACAAAAATGCATGATTTCAAGGGTACAGTTTCAAAGCATGCATGTTCTTGTGTATAAGTCACCATACCTGTCACCCAATTTTGACTTTCTAAATTCTATAAATATTATTGACCACTTTTCAAATATATACTCTGGATACAAGGATTGCTTTGATTGTGCAGTCTGCAAACATAAACTCTTATATCAAGCTGAAAATTGTTGCATTGGTTTCCTGCGGCTGTTACCTACCATAGACTGGGTGAATGAAATAACAGTCGTTTCTTCCCATTCTGGAAGTTAGATGTCCAAGATCAGGGTGTCAGCAGAGCTGCTTGTCTGAGAACTTCCAAGTAAAGATCCATATAGGAAAACTATATGGAGAATTTTTTAAATAAATAAAAATGGAATTATCTTAGGATCGAGCAATAGTGTGCTTAGATATTTACCCAAAGGTTATGCAAAAGGGGATATATGCACCCCAATGTTCATAGCTGCGTTATTCACAACACTTAAAGAGTGGAAGAAAGTTAAATGCCCATTGACAAATGACTAGATTAAAAACTTATTGGACATATACTCCATGGAATACTACTCTGCAATTAAAACACAATATTGTGTTCTTTGGGGCAAAATGGACCTGGAGGTGATCGTGCTTACTGAAATAAGTAAAGAGATGAAAGACAACTACCAGATGACTTTACTTTTATATGGAATCTAGAAATCTGACACATATAACCTCGAAAAACAAAAACAGAAACACACATAAGCTTGGGAAAAAAATGAATTCAGGAAAGCTTTCTAAGTCTTATAAGAACTAGAGTGGTTATCTTCGGGAGGAGGAAGGCTGGGGATGCAGAACTATGGTGGTAGGTGTGGTATGGCGCCAGTACACTATAACTTTATAATCCTATAAGCCATTGTTAATCACAAATAAAACAATTAAATAAAAAATAAACCAGAAGTAAATGAACTGTCTCTAAGACTGTATAAGAACTCTGGTGTGGGGCTAGGTGGTGGTGCCCCTGGTTGAGTGCACATGTTACGATGTGCAAGGACCCAGGTTAAAGCCCCTGGTCCCCACCTGCAGGGGGAAAGCTTTGTGACTGATAAAGCAGGGGTGCAGGTGTCTTTGTCTCTCTCCTTCTCAGTCACTTCCTTCCCTCTTGATTGATGACTATCTCAGTCCAATAAAAACAGATAATAAAAAAGAAAGTTAAATAAAAAGAACTCTGGTGGTCATCCTTTGTTGGGTAGTTGCCATCTCCCCCTGGCTTCTTCTTATCCATATGGCTATATAGGGATTTACTGATCCAAAGGTTTGGTCTATTTACATAAATCACTTTTACATAAAGCACTCCAGGGCATTGGTGGTTCAGTTATAGGATTCTCGCCTGTTCCGCCCCCTCCTTGTCACACTCTGATTTTCACCAGTCACTTTTCTCTCCACCCTCTCTATATCACATCCTGTTTCCACCCTACTTGGAGAGTATAAAAACAGCTGCTCTTCTGATTAAAGACACTTGGAAATTGCTTTCCGGCTCCGAGAGTTCCAGAGTGTATCTCCTGCGGAAGTTGGTGCAGCACGCGTTCCTGATCCCTCTCCCACACAGCAGCCTAGATCAGCTCCAGTTGAGTTCTCTCCAACCCAGAGAGCACTAGCTCGGGAAGAAGTACCCTCAGGCTATCCCGGCAATCCTTGGCAATATAAGGGCACAGAACTTTGGTAGTGGGTTTGGTGTGGAACTATACCTGTAAGCTGACAATTCTTTTTTTCATACTTCCTTTCTTTACTTTTACATAGAGACAGAGGGAAAGGAGGAAATAAGGAGTCAGAATGAGAGGGAGAGAGAGAGAGAGAGAGAGAGATTTGCAGTATTGCTTCACTAATTGTGGAGCTTCTCCCCCTGCAGGTGGGACCCAGGGGCTTAAATTCAGGTCTTTATGCACTGTAATATATGTTGCTCTACTGAGTGGAATATTACATGGTTCCCCTCATCACAATCTTTTTTTTTTTAATTTATAAAAAGGAAACACTGACAGAACCATAGGATAAGAGGGGTATATTCCACACAATTCCCACCATCAGAATTCCATATCACATCCACTTCTGATAGCTTTCCTGTTTTTTAACCATCTGGGAGTATGGATACAGGTTCATTATGGGGTGCAGAAGGTGGAAGGTCTGGCTATTGTAATTGCTTCCTCACTGATCATGGGTGTTGACAGGTCGATCCATACTCCCAGCCTTTCTCTCTCTTTCCCTAGTGGGGCAGGGCTCTGGAGAAGTGGGACTCTAGGACACATTGATGAGATCATCTGCCCAGGGAAGTCTGGTTGACATCATGGCAGCCTCTGGAACTTGGTGGGTTAAAACAGAGTTAGCATTTAAAGCCAAACAAATTATTGACTAATCATGAACCTAAAGGCTGGAATAGTACAGATGAAGATTTGGGGTCTCCATTTTGAAGATAATTAGTAGGCCCATTTTAGTTATATTCCAAAGTGGCCATGACTATACTAGATTTTTTTTCCTTAGTCTGACCTCTGATATACAGGTGGATCCAAGTTATTGTCAGGGAAGATGATATTATGGCTGGAAAAGGGGCTAGAAAGCTGGATCAGGGAAGACAGTAGCTCCCAAATATGGGAAAAGTGTATAAATATTGTTGACAGTAGACCAATTTGATCTGATCTGGGGCCTATATTCAGCTTAGGAGTCTCTGTAATCTCTGCATCCTTGTAGGTCTGAGATCACATTCTGTGGTCATGAGTAGAAATGTTCCAAGCTGCCGAATTTTAGGACCCATCTACCTCAGGTGGTAGACAGAGTATGTTATCCAGATTCCCTTCAGAGGATAGAACAATCTCCAATGTTGTTAACCCATGTTGAAATCAAGGTCCTATGGGGGCCCAAAAAGGAGTCTATTGTGTTGTTCCTGATAGAGATGACCAGCGACAGTGGAGAGAGGTATCATTTCAAGGTCTAGGCCCCTCATGTATGTGTAGGAATCTCAGGACTGCCTGACTAGGGACCCAGATGATGGGGTGGCCTGATAGTGACTAAAGAGTCATCATTAAAGTATTCCAGTTTCTTGCCTTTATTCAGCTTTTGTACTTCTTACTTTGATAAGGTTAGCTTTGGAGTGACTATGGGAAGTAAAATAAGAAGTAGGTAAGGAGGGTATCTACATCTAAGTAGAAACTATTTCAGTAGGAACTTTATGGTGTCTTTTTAGGTCTTTCTACTTGCTTACTTCATGTATTGACTCACTGCAGACTATTGCACGCTTTTGCTTTAATGTATATATTTTCCCTAGTTTATGGATTTACCTGTGTACATATGTCCTTTTTTTAAAATTTTTTTTTAATATTTATTTTATTTATTTATTCCCTTTTGTGGCCCTTGTTGTTTTATTGTTGTAGTTATTATTGTTTTTGTCGTTGTTGGATAGGACAGAGAGAAATGGAGAGAGGAGGGGAAGACAGAGAGGAGGAGAGAAAGATAGACACCTGCAGACCTGCTTCACCGCCTGTGAAGTGACTCCCCTGCAGTTGGGGAGCCGGGGTTAGAACTGGGATCCTTATGCCAGTCCTTGTGCTTTGTGCCACCTGTGCTTAACACGCTGCACTACAGCCCGACTCCCCATATGCCCTATCTTATGGGACCTGGTCTAGATCTAGGTTTTGGAGCTTTGTTAGGAAGTGAATCAGCCTAAATGTATTTAGAGGATCATACAAGAAAGGAAATTTCTCACCCAAGTAATAAAGCAAAGGGTTGACATTCCAAGCCTGATGTTTCTGGACACGGTCTGAAGTGAAGCATGTCCAGGTGATACACATTGCATTGATTAGGTTAGAATCAGCAGATGCAGTATCATTTGTTATGAATTGAGAGATGCATGCAGGAAAATGAGCCTTACCCTAGAGGTCCAAGACTGGGGAAAATATGGGTTTTATAAGAGTAAGTGGGAGGTTCCTGCTGCCTTAAGGCTTAAGAAGACAATAGATAGTTATTACTATAATCAAATCATTTGGTAATTGGGTTAACCTTGAAGATCCCATTGTTAGAATTTGCTGTATCATACACGACATCGCCGTAATTTATGTCCCTTGACATTATTTATATATAGCTGTGTCTTATAAAGTAATGCCAGTGGTTGCTTCTTTTCTCCCTGGTCTAAGCTTTTAGAAAAGTCCACATTTCAAAGAACAAGTCATTATTAGAAATGTATTAACAATTTAAGACCACTGTTAAAATTCAGTCTGGTTAAAGGTTTGAAGTCTTAAATGCTTAGATTGAAGGAACATATACTCAGCCTATGGTCTGTGCATTAAAGGCTTTAAGACATTCAATCAGCTTTTCAACCTCATATTAATTAAATAGTGATTTATGAGACTATAAGTTAATAGGCATGCACATCAACACCCTTTCCTCCTCCAAAGGACTGTGTCCTGACCGCCCCCCCCCCCATGAAGCTGAACATCTACCCTCACTCTCCAACCAGAGATGTTTACTTTGGTGCCTACTCCAAACTCAGTCAGATCTTACTTTCACTTTCCCTTTCTATTCTTCTTCCTCAACTTCTGTTTGTGAGTGTGATAATCCCATACTCATCTTTGTCTTTCTGACTTATCTCACATAACATAGTTCCTTCTAGCTCCAGTGGAACAGAATTAAAAGCCCAGAACTAAATTCCTACACCTATGAACATCTAATGTTTGATAAGGGGGCCCACAGTATTAATTGGAGGAAGGAGGCTCTCTTCAATAAATGGTGCTGGTAAAACTGGGTTGAAACATGCAGAAGAATGAAACTGAAGCACTTTATCTCAACAGAAACAAAAGTCAACTCCAAATGGATCAAGGACCTGGATGTTAGACCAGAAACTATCAAATACTTTGAGGAAAACATTGGTGGCACACATTCCCACCTGAATCTCAAGGGTATCTTTGATAATATAAACTCAATTGCAAGGAAGAGTAAAACAAAAACAAATAAATGAGACTAGACCAAATTGAAAAGCTTCTGCACAGCCACAGAAACCAATACACAAACAAAGAGACCTCTCATAGAATGGGAAAAGATCTTCACATGCCATACATGAAACAAAAGACTAATAACAAAAATATATAAATAGCTTACAAATCTTGACAACAAAAAAGCAAATGACCCCATCCAAAAATGGGCAGAGGATATGAACAGAACATTAACTTCAGAGGAGATTCAAAAGGCTAACAAACACATGAAAAATTTCTCCAGGTCATTGTTTGTCAGAGAAATGCAAATAAAGACAACACTGAGATATCACTTCAACCCTGTGAGAATGGCATATATCAAAAAGGACAGCAGCAACAAATGCTGGAGAGGCTGTGGGAACAAAGGAGCCTTTCTGTACTGCTGTTAGGAATGTAAATTAGTCCAACCCCTGAGGAGAGCAGTCTGGAGGACCCTCACAAGGCTAGACATGGGCCTTCCATATGACCCAGTAATTCCTCTCCTAGGGATATACTCCAAGGACACTATAACACCCAACCAAAAAGATGTGTGTACACCTATGTTCATAGCAGCACAATTCGTAATAACTAAAACCTGGAAGCAACCCAGATGTTCAACAACAAACGAATGACTGAGAAAACTGTGGTATATTTACATGATGGAATACTATGCAGCTATTAAGAACAATGAACACAACTTCTCTGACCCATCTTGGATAGAGCTAGAAGGGAGTATATTAAGTGAGATAACTCACAATCTTTAAACCACTGTGAATCACAATAAAAAAAAAAAACTTGACAAAAGAAAAAGCAAAGCTCTATTCCAATCTTTTCCTGATTTCTAGGAGTTTGTCTCCACCTCCCGTCACATTGCTCTCGTTCTGTGCAAGTTTATCTGAGTGTTTAATACTCCACTTTTCAGTGTTGTGGTGGAGTATTAGACTTCCAAGCAAGAAGTCCCAGGCTCAACCTCAAGCTCAGCATATCCCAGAGTGCTGTTTTACACTCTCTTCTGTGTCACTCTCTACTTCATCAAATCAATACAACAGCTTAAAACACACACACACACACACACACACACTTTGGCTTTACCAAGTTGCAGACACTTCTGTGATGTCAGGTTGTCTCTTTATTCATGCAGAATGCAGCACAATCTAAGCCATCTAAATTAAACTAAACTTAACTAAAACTAACAATCCTGTCTTTATATATACTTGCCAAGTAGGGTGTAAATAGGATGTGATGTAGAGAGGGTGGAACAAAAAGAGATTGGTGAAAATCAGGGTGTGACAAGGAGAGGGGGCAGAGCAGGTGAGAATTCTACCACTGAACCACCAATGCCCTGGAGGGAGGGTGGTGCTTATTTAACAGTGGTTTATGTAAATAGACTGCAGCTTTAAGTGGAATCAAACCAATGCCATGCAGGCATGCTGGTGTTTAGTTAACAGTAGTTATGTAAATAGAATACAGTGTTAAGCAAGGGGGATTAAACCAAATGAAACAGAAGGGGTTTTTAGAAGCAGAATTAGAAGCATACCAACACTGTGGTACCACCCTGACTTCCCTAGGCAGACGACCTCACCCAAGAGTCCTGCTACCTCATCTCCCCAGAGCCCTGCCCTGCTAGGGAAAGAGGGAAACAGACTGGGAGTATGTATCAACCTGCCAATGCCCATGTCCAGCGGAGAAGCAGTTACAGAAACCAGACCTTCCACCTTCTGCACTGTCACTTGCTGCAGTGGCGGCGGCACAGAAAAAGGAGGTTTGGAGCAGAAAGGGAACACAATGCCTTATTTTCACTGGCACCTCAGAGTTGGGTGAGAGAGCAGCAGTTTGGGCCATGTGGAGGTAACAAAAATGGCTGCCTCACGCAGTAACCTTCCCTGCGTCTAATCACCGAAGTGAAAGGCGGGCAAGAGAACGAAGGGTGGAAGAAGAAGGGATTTTATGGGAGTAGCTCTCGTGAGAATGAGAAGGGGGAGGAGTAACCATAGCACTCCAGGCTAGGATAATAACTTTTGTGGCAATGGGAAGGGGGAGGAGTAACCAAAGCATTTCAACTATAGCGGGGCATTCACAATGCCCTGAGGGCACAACATGGAGGAAAAGGCACTCTTGTGGGAACTAGCAATAGCCTGGGAGGACAACATGGCATATGTGATTGCATCTGCACAATTTCCCAGCATCTCCCCCTTTCCTTATATCTAATGGACACAGTATAGGAAACTTAGAGTGGAGCAGGATTAAATATTTTTAAGGAATGCCATGCTCAGGTGGGAAGATGTAGGATGTTTCTGTGGGGGAGGGAAGACTTACATGGCCACCAACCTGTGTCCCCCCTGTGATCAACCCCTCTGCAGAGAGAGAGACTTACCTGGAGGGACTCATCTCATAGGTTAAACTCTGCCAGGCTCCACCATCTCCTCAGAATATTTCTACATCTTTCCCTATCTTTCTACCTAGTCATTGCATTAGGATGGGTCAATGCCTGTAAAAGACTCTATCTGTGACAGAGGAATAGTAGTGTAGGGGTGAGCAGAAACCTTTTGGGCATAAACCTGAATGATATAACAAAACATGAAGGGACAAGTATGGGAGCAGTAAGAGCCAGTGTAATGTCAAGGGACAAGTATGGGAGCAGTAAGAGCCAGTGTAATGTCAAGGGAAAAATATGGGAGCAGTAAGAGCCAGTGTAATGTCATGGTGTGCAAAGGAACATTCCCTGTCTCTGGGGGGAGGCAAAGGTTAGTAATGAGGGGTCGTTTCCTGCCTCAAAGGACAGGACCTGTAGGCAGGAGGACATGGCCTGCCAAGCAGAGAGGCTATTTGGAATTGTATAGTCCTCAAGGCAACAGTCTGCAAAGTCTATGAACTACTCAGGGTCAGTCTTTGAAAAACCAGCAGCCTGAAGGGAAGGAAGCTGCTGTAAAATTGTGTAGTGTCGAAAGGGTAAACCAGCAAGTCCAATAGAAGTGTCAGTCCAAAGTAGGAGACTAGGGAGATAAATGGCAGAGGATAAAACACTGCATGAGGAACCTGTCTTTTCGCACCACCCTCTTTACTTCACATCCTGTTTCCACCCTACTTGGCGAGTATATATATATATATATATATATATATATATATATATATATATATATATATATATATATATAGACAGGATTGTGATTAGAGATATCTTGGCTTACATTGCGCTGCGTTCCACATGAATAAAGAGATACTGCATACAGCTCAGCCATGAGTCTCTGGTCATCTGTCTCCAGCCCATGAAGCCAGCCCGGCATAATGGCTCCCTGAACAGGGACTGGCACTGCACCCCATAAATATCTTTGGTCCATACTCCCAGAGGGCTAAAGAATAGGTGGGGCAGTAGATAAAACACTGGACTCTTAAGCATGAGGCCTTGAGTATGACTCTCCAGCAGCACATGTACCAGAGTGATGTCTGGTTCTTCCTCTCTCTCTCTTCCTATCCCTCTCACAAAGAATTAAATAAAATGTTTTTTAAAAAAGAAAGAAAGTTCTACTGGGATTAAAAAAAAAAGAATAGGAAAGTTTCCAATGGAGGAGATGGGAGACAAAAATCTGGCAGTTGGGAATGTATGGAATTGTACCCCTGATATCTTACAGTCTTGTTAATCATTAATAAATCACAAGTAAAATGTTTTTAATTAAAAAAATACTTGGCTTTAAAATTCCCCTTTTTATAAGGGCACTAATCCTATTGGATCAATTGCTTAAAATCTAGTCAATTGTTTGAAATTTTATTTAATTTTTGTTATTGATTTCTAGTTTAATTCCATTACTATTAGAAAGCATACTTAGAACTATATCAGTGATCACTCTTGGATAACATGCAGTGTGATTTTGAAAGAAGATGCCCTTTTCTCTAGTTGAATACAATATTTCTCAATGTCAACTAAACACAGTAGTTTGTTCACTCCTCTGTCTTTCTTGATTCTGTCTATTGGCCTGTACCTTACCCTTAAAGGGATGTTGCAGCCTCCCTCTCTCAGAATTGTCCACTCCTTTATCCCTCCAGTGTTCTCAGGTTTTGCTTCACGCTTTCTGAAGCTCCTCTGTCAGAGGCATACATGTTGAGGGTTGTCCTCTCAGCTTGGTGAATCAACTCTTTCCTCATATGTAATATTCAAGTCATCTCTCACAAATGTATGCACTATGAAGTGTGTTTTGTCAGATGTTAATATAGACATCAGCTCTTTGATTAGTGCTCATATTATTGTGTTTCCTGTCCTTTTACTTTTAATCTACCTGTGTCATTATGCTGTTAATGAGTTTCTTGTCAGCGGCATGTAAGTAGTTCTTATTATTTTATCCATTTTAACAGCTCTGCTTTTTGATGGTGTGTGTAGACCATGCTCAGTCATTGTAATACACATAGGTATTTGTGTTTTGTTTCAATGTGTAATTCTGTGCTTCCTCCATCATCTGTCTCTCTACTTGCCCTTGTCTACCTTCTCTGGCATTATTTGAACATTATATATATATATATATATATATATATATATATATATATATATATGTATGTATGTATTTACTTATTTGCCTTTAGGGTTAATGCTAGGGTTTGGTGCCTATACAACAAATCCATTGCTCCTGGAGGTCATTTTTCCTATTTTCTTTTCTTTTTTTAATTGAATAGGACAGTAAGAAATCGAGAGGGAAGGGGGAGATAGAGAGAGGGAGAGAAAGCTAGACACCTGCAGATCTGCTTCACTGATCCTGAAGCATCCCCCCTGCAGGTGGGGAGCAGAAGGAGGGTAAGGCTCAAACAAGATCCTTCAGATCCTTATGATTAATATTATATGTGCTTAATCAGGTGCACCACTACCACCCAGCCCTTTTTATTTGAACATTTTAGTACTATCTGTTAATTTTTTTTTTAAGCCTACAGCACCCGGTATTCCCAGGCAGTCTCCCATCCAAGTACTAACCAGGCCCGACCCTGCTTAGCTTCCGAGATCAGACGAGATCGGGCGTGTTCAGGGTGGTATGGCCGTAGACCTGTTAAATTTTTATCACAAATCTCTCTCTGTGTCTCTCTGTCTCTCTCACGCACACACACACACACTTTCTCTCTCCTTCTCTCTCTCTCTCTCTCTCTCTCTCTCTCTCTCTCTCCTCTCTTTGCCACCAGGGCTATCACTGGGCCAGCACTATGAATCCACAGCTCCCAGCAGCCATTTTTACCTTTTTTATTATTATTTAATAGGACAGAGATAAATTGAGAGTCAAAGGGGAGATAGATAGGGAGAGAGAAAGATAGACATCTGCAGACCTACTTTACCACTCATGAAGTGTCCTCCCTAAAGGTGTGGAGGAGGGCTTGAACCTGGATCCTTGCTCAAGGTGATATATATACACTCAACTTAGTGCTACCGCTCAATCCCCATAACATCCCTTTGTACAGACTGTTATTTCAGAATGGTTGATTCAGCACAGATGACAATGTATATATGTACATTTTCACAGTTTACCTAAAAACTATCTTATCACTTCAAGTGGAAAGTAAACATCTTATTTCATCCACATTGCTCCTCTTCCTTTATGTGAAAGTTGTCCTTTACATTGCAGTGTTCAAGGGGCAGGGCAGTGGCACTCCGCTGATCACACACATTACCCTGGACTCAGGTTCAAGCCCCAGCTCTCCAACTAAAGGGAGGAAGCTTCATGAGTTGTGAATCAAGGTTGTGTTTATCTCTCCTGCTCCTACTCTATCTCCCCCTTCCATCTCAATTTTGGTTGGCCCAGTCAAATATATAAATCCACAAGCATTTGAATTGTGTTGTTTTTCTAACTGCTTTCAAAATGTCCTGTGTATCTAGTTTTCTACAGTTTGATTCTGCTGTGTCCATAAACTTATGTCTTCTTTGGGGTTTGCTGAGTTTCCTGATTCTGAGGATATATATATATATATATATATATATATATATATATATATATCCTCGGATTTGGAGAGTTTTCTGCCGATAGTTTTCCTTTTTTTTTGCTTTTCAGGATCACACCTTCTGCTTGTTGGTTTTGCTGGCACAAAGACTAGAACTTTCATTGTCCCATGGGCTGCTGAATCTCAATTTAGTTTTTCAAAAGCAATTTCTCTGTTGTTCAGATTGGATCACTCCTGTTGATCTATCTTTAGTTCAGTGATTTCATTCTGATTTGGAGCCTTTTGTGAACTTTAAAAAAAAAAGTATGTATTTTTTTTCCAGGACTGAAATTTCCATTTTCTATATTCTGATTGATTTCAGATAAGTTTGTCATTGCATGATAGTATAACAGAGGATGTAACATCTCTTGTCAGATAATCCCAACATCTGTGACACCTAATTGTTGGTATCTATTGGGTGTACTTTCCATGACAAATGAGGTTGGCCTGCCTCTTCTATGCCATCCATTTTTAAACTGCTGCTTAGACATTCTGACTATCCCATTATGAGAGTCCGGGTCTTATTTACATCTGGTAGAGAATGCTGTGCATTGGTTTCTTCCTTCACATTCAGGTCACATGTGCCCACTGATCTCTCTAAGCTGAATGCGTTCAAGGCCAGCACAGTTTTCCGTTCTTTTTGAAGCTCCATACATATCTGTTCCCCATTTCTGTCACTCAGTGGTTAGTCCAGGGACTGTTCTCTGATCTTTCTTATTAAGTAGATCTCCAAAATGCTCCGAATGCTTTGATACAAAGACAGACATGTGCATACAACCTGTGAGCAGAGGGAGCTGATGACCCTAGGAATTCATGAACAAGGCTATGGAGTCACTTTCCAAATCCCTCCAATTAGAAAATAGATACCCCCTCCTCCATGCAGGACCGAGACTCCGTGGTGCATTTGTACAACTTGCCCCTCGTAGTCAAGCAAAGGGTAGAGAATGAAAGAAAGAACCCAGCCTCGTTTAGAATACCAGGATACAAGGTGCCAGGAGGTAGTGCAGCCAGTTAAACACACATGGTGCAAACCGCAAGGACCAGCATAAGGATCCCAGTTTGAGCCCCCAGTTCCCCACCTGCAGGGGGCTCATTTCCCAAAGGTGAAGCAGGTCTGCAGGTGTCTGTCTATCTCTCCCCCTCTCTGTCTTTCCCACCTCTGTCAATTTCTCTCTGTCCTATCCAACAACAACAATAACAATAATAACAACCAAAAGGGCAACAAAAACGGGGGGGGGGGCGGGAATGGCCTCCAGGAGCAGTGGATTTGCAGTGGAGGCACCGAGCCCCAGCGATAACCCTGGAGGCAAAAATTAAATAAAAATAATAAATAAATAAATACCAGAATGCAAACTTCAACCTCAATGTTTTGCTTCCTATGTTTGCTTGCCTCCAAGTGACCACGTCAGACATTGAAGGCAAGAGCAAACAGGCCTTCTCAAAGCATAAGACAAGGTGGAAATGTCTGTGGAAATGCCCTTTGCTACTTCATGAACCATAACTAGAGAATTTCATCTGTATCTCTCTCTACTACTTGCTCACTTCTGAGTTTCAACTGCATCAGACTCAAGCAGGAGGAGGAGACCAAAGGTAGAAGATTCTCCATTCTCAGTGGACTTGGAAGCTCTTTCCCAAACTGCTTTCTTTCTGGAGTCTACAGATAGCTGTCCTACAAACTTCATCCTGTTTGTATAGGTTCTCTGAGTAAGGAGCCAAGGAAACAGTGACACTAATGCCACTTACCTTAATCCATAGCCTACTCTGTGATGTTGTTCTGGGATGATTATACTTATTTTTTTTAAACCTCTTCTTACAGTCCCTCTGGTTCATAATGTCTGTTCAAACTGGAGTTGTACAGCTCTACCTGGAGGTGTCAAATAGTATGTCTTGATAAAATCCCCTACACTTTTTCTCTTTGTAACATTAAAACATAGAGCTGTGTAGTTTTATTGATTTGGATTTGGAAACATTTTCAAGCACATTTATCAGTCTTCTTCACTGTGTCCCAGACCTAAGTGTCTGGTAATAAGCCACAAAAAAAGAAAAAAAAAAAAAAAAAAGAAAGAAAGAAAGAAAGAAAGAAAAAGAAAAAAATTAAATTGAATTTACTTTTCTTTTAAGAAAATCAATAACTCACAAGAGATGAATTTAATAAAGATAAAACCAGAAATAAAAGTCCCTGCTTGTTGTAACACTCCTGTTGAAACAAAATGGTCCCTGGTGCCAGGTAGTGGCACATCTCGTTAAGTACACACATTATAGTGCACAAGGACCTCGGTTCAAGCCCCTGGTCCTCACTTGAAGGGGGAAAGCTTCATGAGTTATGAAGCTGCATGTGTCTCTGTGGCCCTCTCCCTCTCTATCTCCCCCCTCAATTTCTCTCTATCCAATTAAATAAATAAACAAACACATTAATTAAAAGGGTTTTTTATTTGTTTTTATTTAAGAAAGGATAAATTATCAAAACCATAGGGTAGAAGAGGTACAACTCCACACAATTCCCACGACCCACTCTCCATATCCCCTCCCCTCCCCTGATAGCTTTCCCATTCTCTATCCCTCTGGGAGCATGAACCCTTTTTTTTAAATGATTCTTGGGAGACAGACTGTGCAGGGCTTGAGGTGAGGTACAGTTTCTGGAAGACTTATGACATGATACCTGCCATAACATCCTGTTTTCTCAGTGTAGCCAGATCTCACCATCTCTCCAGTAGTCTCCAACCCAGTGCTTCACTGCCCACATTTGTCCATCTTTGTCAGGGAATTTTTAGCAGGGAGAGAAGGAAAGACTTTGGTCCATTAAGACACAGCCATCCTTCTAGGCCCAGTGCAGAACAGTTGCCTCAGTTAGGTGGATATGGGATGATCCCTTCCACCTGCAAGACCCAGAAGAGAGGGTGGGGTTGAGGTTCCCACAATATCCTGACCTCTTGTCTGCACTACATAGGAATCCACTGCTCCTGGAGGCTATTTTTTCCCCTTTTATAGCCCTTACTGTTTATCATTGTTGTTATTTATTATTGTTGCTGTTGCCATTATTGCTGTTGATGTTGTTGAATAGGACAGAGAGAAATGGAGAGAGGAGGGGAAGACAAAGAGGGGGAGAGAAAGACAGACACCTGCAGACCTGCTTTGTCACTTGTGAAGCGACCCCCCTTCAGGTGGGGAGCCGGGGGCTTGAACTGGGTTCCTTATACCGGTCTGTGTGCTTTACGCCATGTGCACTTAACCCACTACGCTACCGCCCAGCCCCCTTAACCTGTGTTTCTTCATATAATAAAGCCGGATGCAGACAGTAGATAAACACCCTGTTTTTCCCCTACTCTGTTCACCTTCCATCATCCGGGCCCTGCTCTGTTTGGGCTGGGCAGGAGGAGATGCTTCTAAAAGGGTAGGTATTGCAGGTATTGCAGAGGGAGAAGGGCAGGGTGAGCAGGAGCAAGCACCTTCAGAATTTAATCATGGAAAAGCATGGAATTGCACTGGAAACTCAATAGGCAATAGTGTTAGACTGTGGAGTAAAAGGTGGAAAGTGGAGGCAGTTGGAGTGTGCAGTATCCAGGATTGAGCTGGTGAGAAAGGAAAGAAAGAATACATTTCCAACAGGTTCCAAGAGAAATGCGTCTGAAGCATGTGCACATACATGTGAATAAATGTGCAGCACTGCATACTGTACACGTGTGTGCAGTATGTATGTAGTACTACATGATATATACCCATGGGGATATATGGTTATACAAAGTAAGAGTACAGAAAATGTTTAGGGGGCTGGGTGGTGACGCACCTGCTTGAGCACACATGTTACAATGAACAAGGACCCAGGTTTGAGTCCCCTGTCCCCACCTGCAGGGGGAAAGCTTCATGAGTTGTGAAACAGAGCTGCAAGTGTCTCTCTGTCTCTCTTCTTCTCTACCCCCTCCTTCCCTCTTGATTTCTGGATGTCTATATCCAATAAATAAATAAAGATAATTAAAAAGAAGAATTTTGAAAAATAAAGAAAAAGAAAATGTTTGGAAGAGAAGAACGATTTGGAAAAGGACATAGGCATAGCTTATCATTAAAATGGGATGGGTCTGGCAAATTATCTCACCTGGATATATGCTGCTTTGCCATGTGCACGGCCTAAGGAGCATAGCCTATGAAGGAAGCTTTGGTGCATTGAAGAAAGCTCTGTCTGTCTCTCTACTTCTACCTAAAAAATTTAATTAAATTGTGCAGTTAGCAAAACCATAATGGACTACTATTGCACACACATTGAGATAGCTAACTTATATATATATACCTATTTCATACATACAAAGATGCCCCCAAAATAGCAAAGCCCAACAAGGGTGCAGATAAAATGAAGCCCTTACATATGTTTGTGTAAATGTGTAATGGTGCAATTGCTTTGGAGAGTCCTTGAAATGTTTAACTTAGAGTAAGAAAGTTACACACCTAGATCTGGCCAAAAATCAGGATCAATCAAATGCTTATTAGTTGATGAAGAGATGAAAAAAATGTGGTAGATACATAGAAGATGATATTACTTAGCCGGAAAAGGGACTGGAGCATCACATCGATAAATGCTGAAGCAGTGACAATCCATGGGAACACATGCTAAGCAAAATAAGCCAAATGAGCTCATTTATACACAATGTCAATAACAGGCAAATCCACTGGCATGAAAAGTAGATTAGCGGTTGCCAGGGACTGGGAGAGGGTATAATGAGGAATTCGGCTTTAAAAACATAAAGCTACTTTTGTTTGGTGGGGGTGGTCTGCAATGTCCTGGAAATAGACAGTGGTGAAGGCTACCTAATAGTATAGTCTACCAAAATACTGAAATAATGGATTTCTAACCATGATGGATTTTATGATATGTAAATTATATGTCACCTTTTTCTAGAGTCAACAGTTGGGGGTAGAGGTTGAGAACACAGGGTTGTTTTGCATAAGAGAAATTTCCCAAATCTTAAAGAACCTCCCCAGAGCCCCCACCCGCCCCCACCCCACTAGGGAAAAAGAGAAATAGGCTGGGGGGTATGGATCCACTTGACAATGCCCATATCCAGCAGAGAAGCAACTACAAAAGCCAGACCTCCCACCTTCTGTACCCCACAGTTTTTATCCATACCCTGGTAGGGGAAAAATGATAGGGGGAAGATGATCAGAGGGCTCTGAATTTCAACTCCATCAGGACCTGGAGAGAGAAGAGGAAAAAAAAAAAAAGGAAGGACATAGGGAGGTAGGAATAGGTATAGGTAGTAAGAGATGACTTGGAAAGGAAGAGAAGATGGGGCCATGGGGAAAAAATTGGCAAATATATACAAATACAGGCAAATAGTTGCAGAAATAATAGCTAACTCATATCTGCAACCTTGGGAGAACTACTGGAAATTCCAATAGAGGAATGGGGATCCAGAACTATGGTGGTGGGAACAGTGCAGAATTATATCCCTATTATCTTATAATTTTGTACATCAATATTAAGTCACGAGTAAAATTTTAAAAAGAGAGAGATTTGCCATGGCAGCAGAGCTGTACCTAGTGTATTTGTGGGAGAATGGGGAGGTGGGATGGAGAGAAGAGGGTCAGAAGAGTAGTGAGTGGAAGAGGGCACCAAAGGAGGCTTCACAGACTGGCGAGTGATGATGATCAAGGTCAAGGAAAGGATGAGCTCCCCGAAAACCCAAACAGAAGTACATCCATACTCAGTTTTATGGAGAAGCTTGGAAACTCAGGGACCAACATAGCAGAAGTGGGGTCGCTATCCAGATGACAGTTAGAATCTAAATTGCATGAGAAAACCCCTCTGGTAACTGCCCTAGGAAGCATGAAGGGGCATTGATGGAGAGATGCAAATATCAGGACTTAGCACTCAGCATTGGCTGAGCCACTTTGGTCATTTGCATTGAATTCTGTGTTTAAGTCTGTAAATGAGTCCTTGCAACCTACCTTCCTGGTGCAAGGACAATCAGGACCATACAGAAGGGAGACAGGTGGTGACCAAGAGGGTGGAGTGTAGCTTCTTTTAAAGGCCTTGTGGCTGCCCATCTCAGGCCCCATACTCACTTGCAGTAGAGAACACTCTAAGTCTCTTTTCCAAATCAGTCTGAGATGATGATATATCATTCCAGTAATATAAGAGTCAGGAAGAAACCCCCACCCCAGTCATTCAAATCTGGAATTTGGGAGGAGGTCCATGCTAGAGACATGATAGGAGGTTCCAGAAAAGAGGCTATATTTAAAGAAAGTATATGGGGTTGAAGAGTGGCTCACATAGTAGAATGAACGTGTTAGTTACCATGCATGGGGACCAGATTCAAGTTCACAGTTTCAGAAGCAGTAGAGCAATGCTAAGAGTATCATATTCCCTCTCTCTCTCTCCCCCCCCCTCTCTCTCTCCTGTAGACACTGGATTCCTGTAGACAACAACCCCCAGTAATAAATACATGCAAAATGAGAGAAAATGTGAGTGTGGGTATGAACGTGAAAGTCAGTACAGACTTTCTTGAATGATAGATTCTAAAGGAAATGGAACCTGCTTAGTCACAAGGACTGTAAGGATAAATATCTCACTATATGCTCTATTTGTTCATTTCAGTGTCCACCTTTGACTATGTCATTGCCTCCATTCCCTGGAAGGAGTAAGTCACTCCACAGCCCACAACCATGGCACTATTCTGGGCAAAATATGATTGGAGAAACTGTCTACTGTAGCCAACATGCTCATCAGAGTACTGTCATGTCCTTGCTGCTGACCTTGGTGCTGAAAGGTCTCAAACCCATTTGAGAGTTATGATGATATAGTCTATCTGACGCCTCCGCAGAAGGACCTGTGAGCTCCCCCTGTGCAGCATCCAGTGCTCCAAAGGGCATACCCTGCCTGCCAAGGTGTGTTCTCCGTGTACCGAGAGAGTCAGTTCTCATTTGACTGAAAATCCATCACCCAGGAGTTGCTCCAATCCAGTCTGTCATATCACATTCCTGACAGGCTCAGCCCAAGACAGCACTAAATCTTATATAAGAATCATGATTGGTCAGCACAGCTATTTTCAGAAGCATCTGATGGTAACTGACTTTGAATACAGGAGCATGCTGGCAGCAAGTGATTGATTTGAAGATCAGAATTTAAAGATACATGTCTCCTCAGATTTAAGTGTATGCAAAGCACTTGGTGAGAAGAGCTTTTTTGCCTCCCCTTTGTCTGCCTAAGCATGATACCCTTCACTTTATTAGCAATCTATGAGCTCCTGGCTTCTTCCCAAAATGTTCCCTCCCCCAGGCAGTGAAGCAGGTCTGTGGGTGTCTATCTTTCTCTCTCCCTCTCTATCTTCCCCTCCTCTCTCAGTGTCTCTCTGTCCTATCCAAAACAACAGCATTGGCAGAAATAACAATAAAAACAATAACAAGGGCAACAAAACGGGGAAAGTGGCCTCCCAGGAGCAGTGGATTCCTAGTGTAGGCACTGAGCCCCAGCAATAACCCTGAAGCAACAAATAAAGTAAAATAAAAATGAAGCAAACAAAATCCATGTCAGAGACTCTATCCCACCCCAGAATCCCTGAGACCAAGACCAAGTGTGACACGGGGTAAACTGGCATGTCCATTCTCCAACTCAGTCCTTTGTGGTCAGGCATATGTCACAGTCTTCAAGGTCACTCAAAAAGCTTTGAAATGACTTTCATGCTCAGACTTGTGCACCCATGTTCATTGATTTCATCTTGATTGTAAATTGCACCTTTACTCTAGCCCCCCAACCACATACACACACACACACACACACGCGCACGCGCACACGCACACACACACACACACACACACACACTATCATATATCCAGTATAGCACAGACCTCCTCCCAAATTCCAGACTTGCATGATAGGAGGTCTTCCTGTTTGTTATCGAAGTGGGTCCAGTGTAGGGCTTTTAGATCTTGTTCTCCAAAACATTTCCACAGAAGCAAATGCAAAAGAGTGGAAGCAGCCTAAATTCCCATCAACAGATGACTGACTAAAGAAGTTAGGGGATATATTCTACATAAAATAATACTCTGCAATCAAGAAAAAATGATATTAAGTCCTCTGGGACAAAATGGATGGATCTCAAGATTATACTCACTGAAATAAGTAAAGAGATGAAAGACAACTACCAGATGGTTTCATTCATAAGTGGAATATAGAGACTGAATATATATGAACTTAAAAAAATGCAAAGAAAAAACAGAAGCAAGCAAAATGTTTCTAAGACTTTGGAAGAATATAATGATTATCTTCTGGAGGTGGGAGGCCTCTGGTAGTGGGTGTGGTGTGGTGGGGGACTATACACTGTAATCTTATAATCTTGTAACCTACTATTAATCACAAATTGAAAATTTTAAAAATATGCCAGATCTAGTCCAGCAAGCTTTTGTCTCATGCTGAAAATTCTGCAGTCACCCATAACTATTTTTTTTTCACATCCCAAGGCCAACCCATTGACAAGCAAAATTCACTCTCCTTTCATAAAAGATCCAGAATCCCAGTGTTTCTCCCCCAGTCACTCAACATCAATGATCTGAGTCTGTCCTACTGATTCACTGTCACTCTTACTTGGACTCTTTATAGAAGCTTTGACCTGGCTCACTATGATCCTCTCTGGACAGAAGAGTAGAAAACTCTTTAAGAAATATAAATCAAATCAGGTGTTCCTGAACAAAATCTTCCACTGTCTCCTATAGGAGGAGATCAATCTCTCCCAGTACACTCAAAATTCTTTGGGTCATTTAAATGGTACATGAGCTGGGAATTCAAATCCCTGAGCCCATATTTATCACTCTCCAGTTTGTCCAGAGACATTAGGAACAACCAGCCAATGCTCTTACATTCTTTATTTTCCCAAAAGTACTTGAGATACCATATACAGAGCTGTAATCTCTTTGCTTTTTATAAGTGGTTGATTGGAAACATCCAGTGCAGATAGCCTGCACACTTCTGCTGCTAGTTCACACTGCAGACTCTCACAGCTCTCGTTACTGCTTGAAATAGAGTCATTCATCCTTAAATCTAATCAGGGTAAAGACTTAATTCCAGAATTCCCAGGACTGACTCAGAAAATTCATCCTTAAGGTTCTGTTCTTCTAGAATTATACTTAGTGTCAAAATTCAATGAGGCTGGCTGAACAGAGAAACAGAACCAACAGGAGATAGATTATGAAGAGAAGATAAGAAAAAAGAAGAGAAGATGAGAGAATGAGATAGAGCTATGGATAGAGGTTTCTTATGAATTACTGGCTCACACAATTGTTTATTAGGATGAATTGACTCATGCAATTGTGAAGGTTGAGATAACCCACTATGTGCTGTCTGCAATCTGAAGACCTAGGGAAGCCACAGATATGTTTGAAGGATGAGAACTAAAAGCTCATGTATATAGTCCAGTTGAATCTGAAGGCCTAAGGACAAGAAGCCACAAGAGCAGAAGGTGGACATAGCAGCTCAAGCTGTCAGAGAGAATATGTTAGCCCTCCTTCCACTACATTTTTGTCCTATTCAGGTCCTGGATATATGAGACTCACACTAGAGCGGGCTGACTTATATAATAAATCCAAATAAATAAATTAGAATAAATTCCAATGCTGATCTCATCCAGAAACATCATCACAGGCACACCCAGAATGATGTTTAACCCCTTAATTGAGAATCCACATGTAAAATGAACCATTGTAATTCCTCACTTAAAATAAAACTCAGAACACGTTACTTTGTTTGATGGTTATAAAGGAGGTTGTCATAGAGGACAATAACTGTCCTTTAGCTAATATATAAACTTTTGCCAGTATATCTCTTGGCCAATTGTATACATATTTCATTTAAAGATTATCAAGGGTGTGACACTAATGCTGTTGCTGCCAGGGGAAATTAGGGGCTATCTCTTACTTTATTTTGTGGAGTTAATTGAGTAGTTAAAGTGACTGAGGGAAGTGAAGTAAGGGGTAAGAAAGGCAGGTGTTCAGAATTTAGTTACACAGGCTCCTTTGCTAAATAGGAATAAATATGCGCCCTAGGTCAGATCACTAGGTAAACAGTCAGTGGTATTTATATATATTTCCTCATGTTTGGGAGCTACTCTCTGCCCTGATACAGCTTTTTAGCCTACTCAAAATTCTGACATCTTCCCAGACAATATTTTTAGTCTACTTTACATGTTAATTATCAGGCTCAGGTGAAAATTACTAAATTCGTGGGCCCCTTAGAACATACCTAAAATAGACTCCCTAGATTCTTCCTGTTTATTAAAAACAGTTTGTCCTGCTTTATGTATTACCACCTTTCAGCCACCAAGTTGCAGACACTACCATGATACCATCCTGACTTCCCTGGACAGACAGCCTCACCAATGTCTCACCTCTCCAGAGCCCTATCCCATTAAGGAAAGATAGAAACAGGCTGGGGGTATGGATCGCCCTACCAACATCCCTGTCTTCTAGAGAAGAAATTACAGAAGCCAGACCTCCCATCTTCTGCACCCCATGAAGATCTTTGGTCCTTACTCCCAGAGGGATAAAGACTAGGGAAGCCTCCAATGGAGGACATGGGACCCAGAACTGTGGTGGTGGGAACTGTATGGAATTGTACTTCTGTTAATCATTGTTAAATCACTAATAAATTAAATATATATTAAATATATATAAAATTATATATATATAACAGCAGAGTTGGGAGGCTCTGTTATGTGTTTGATAATATACATAATTTATTTTCTCTCTCTATCTCACTGTCTGTCTCTTCTTCCCTTTTTCTCTTACTATGTATGTTCTCCTCCTCTCCCCTTGAATAAGTTCTCCATTGTGCAATCAATCACACACGTCCAGGTTGAGAACAGAGCACATTTCTAGTGTCAGAGTTTCCATGGGTCATTTGAGGTGTGAGTCAGCTGAGTGTTCTGCTAAGGTTTCAATAAGCTGCCATCATTTCCCAACCACCTGGGATCTCATTGGATGCCTCCAATCATAATCTGCTTCCATGCTCCCTGGGGCTGCAAGAAGAATTAATTTTCACATGACTCCGGGTCTGAGGGTTTTGCTTCTTCACTATAAATCAGAGGTCTTCCTGGCCCTCCAGAGGCCTTCCACTCCTTGTCATATGATCACCTCAAGGTGGTCACAAAAATATCAAAGGGACAGGGAGATTGTAGTCAGGAAAAACATTTTGAAGTCACAAAAGGAAGTTCCTGGGCTGGATAGTGGTGCACTTGATAGAGTGTGCATGTTACAAGAGACAAAGACCTGGGTTCAAGCCCTCAGGTGTCACTGGTAAGTGGGAGGAACCTTCACAAGTGGTAAAAGAATGCTGTGGGTCTCCCCCACCCCCTCTAATTTACCAGAGTACTGTTCAGCTCTAGTATAGGGCAGTGCAGGGGATTGAATCTTTCTTTTTCTACCCCACTCCCTTCTCAATTCTTCTCTGCCTGTGTATAAAATAAAAAAATTATATATGCATATATTTAAAAGAAGGAACTTCCTTCAGAGGCTCACACTTCATCCTCAGCAACACTTGACACACAGCACCCACAGGTACGGGGAAGGGATACAATACTGGAGATAACTTCCCATCACCCTGTCTTTCCTTAGAGCCTTGGCCTGTAGTTCACCTGCCTCTGGAACTCAAGTCTGAACAGCCTAAAGCTCCAAGCTCAAACCTCAACTGATGAAAACCTCTGGCTTGTTTTAAACAAAATAAAATTGGCACTGACAATTTTCCAAAGTTATCATTTCCAATGTGAAAGACTCTCAAATAGTTCACAAACACTTCCCCTGGGTGCATTGTTCAGGAAACTCAATTTAGTTTAAGTCAGAGGTAAGTCGAGTTTTTACTTGTTAGTTCTTGTCTGGATCCATTGAAACTGGACCATTCGGGTGACAATGAAGATTTTGAGAGAATGGCCCTTGTTGAGCTTAAGCAATCTGAGTCTTAGACTTAATTTCACAAGATTTTTGTTTTTCAACCTGTTCGTCTATAATAACAAATCTTTGTATTTTTCTACCCAGGGAACAGTTTTCTACTATTTGGCTGAATGACATTTCTGAAAGATGTAATTTGTGTTGGACAGTCAATTGCTTGTCGGGAATTTTATACTTGATAACTCAGACTTGGGCAAAAATAAAGTGTCTGGCCTACCAGGAACCTAGAGGTTCAGATCCACCTCCAGGTATTAAGTGTCCTGCTGTCATTTCGTCTTGCTGGTGTCTGGTGTGGGTTTTGGTTTTAAATTTCTTTCTCCTATACATATCATTTTGCAAGTCCTTTTGCCTCCTTGAAATAAAGATTAAATGAGCCTTATTTCAGAGGTGTTGCCTCAGTTTCTGAATATTTATTTATTTATTATTTTTATGTTTGATGAACAGAAGGTTAGGTATTTCCGTGACTAACTTTATTGAATATTTATTGAAGACTTTATTTTCATTTTCTCTATGATCCCCTCTGCTAGTTTACACACATAAGGTCCTTGCCTACCCTAATGTCAGTTTATTATGTGCTCCCAATTTTTCACAGGTTTGTTAACGTAATGTGGCATTGTTGATGCCTTCATGGACTGTGGAGCATTCTGGAGGCAGATGAGGGTTCCCTGCCCAGTGCCAGAGTCAAATGCTGCCACGCCAGCTATCTCATGAAGGGAAATTGCTTTAGTGCCCTTCAAGCTTACAGTATTAACTCAGATCAATTTCCAGTTCTCCAAGGAATTGAGTACAGGTGAAAGTGGGGAAGGACTGCCAAAAATAATTTACTTGACTAGTGCCCTGTTTCATCATGTGTGCAGCCCCAGTTCAAATCGGGCCTTCACCACACTGAAGGAAGCTTTCGTGCTATAGTCTCTTACTCTCTCTGCTTCTCTGTCTCTAGTTAAAAGAAGGAGGAGAAAGGGGAGGAAGAAGGGGAGGGAGAGAAGGTAGGGGAGGAGGGGGAGGGGAAGAAGGGGAGGAGGAGGAAGTTTTAGTGAACTAAAAGAAAATGAGAGATACCTGGAAAGCCAGAAGCTAGATTTGGAGGTCAATCAAGAAGCAGTTAAAGGACCCCAGATCTTCTGGCCTCCAAGGGAATGTCTTCTCAAATTCCTTCTGAGAAAAAAAAAAAGTCAGTTGGCAGTCAATCAAGAAGGTAAATCCAGCAGGAAGTGGGTGAATTTTTAAAAAATATTTTTTATTTTATTTTTGAGAGAGATGTAGAGAGAGAAAGACAGAGAAAAAGAAACACCAGAGTGCTGCTCAGATCTGGTTTATGGTGGTGCAGGGGATTGAACCTGGGATTTAGGAGCCTCAGGCATGAGAGTCTGTTTGCATAACCATTATGTTGTCTCTCCAGCCCATGGGTGAAGATTTTAATCCCTGGGGTCATTTTTTAGTTTCCAGATCCAGTGTTGGCATATTAACTGCTGGAGTTCAATTCAACCCAGTTGATCAATTGTCTGGTTCTCTTTCCCACCCACATAGCCACCCACCCATCCCCCAAGGAAAAATCAGACAATATAGTCCTTCCAGAGATTGCTTTTAATAGCTCTAAGTGAGAATTCTCCACTCCTGCTATTGGAACTCACCAGGGCCTTATGCTGCTTGATCTATCTGCACTTGTCAACTTTGTGGGAAGGCAGTTGCAAACAACCCTTTTTAAATCGAAGCAATTTAAAACAAGAAATATTTATTTCCTGCTAACATCTGGAACCTTGGCAGCTGGGCTCCAGGTTGAGGAATGGTTTAAGAATGTTCCACATTCCTAATCCTAGAGCCACCCAAATCAACCCCAAGTGTACTCACTTCTTTGGTTGGTACAGAGACATATTAGCAAGATATAAGGGGTGGGGGTTGGGAGGTCACCAGAAAAAAAATAAATAAAGGGGCATGGTGACATTTTGGCTGAAGATCCAGACAGAAACCTGTGTTTCACTTGGGTTGAGTCCTTTGCAAAGCAGTTTTTTCAAGCAATTAGATCCAGGCATTCTTAAGTTCAAAATGCTTTTGAAATGCATTGCTCCAGGGCATGCAAAAGCAAATTGCTTTCAAAAGCCCTAAACAAGACACTGAGCACCTGTGTGCTCCTTCCTCCAATGAGCTGCTCATACCCTGAGGCAATATCATTTAACACTTAGTCTGTATGTTTGCCCCATAAGACTCAAGATAGAGACCATAGATTTTAGTATTTATTTATTCTTAAGGAAAGAGTGATACAGAGAAAGAGTGATAAAGAGAGAGAAAGAGGGAGGGAGGGAGGGAGAGAGAGAGATCAGAACTCTGATTAACTCTGGTTTATGGTAGGGATTAGATCTAGAACCTCAAAGCCTCAGGCATAAAAGTCTTTTGCATAAAAATTATGCTGTTTCCTCAGCTCCCAAAGTGAACCCAGAATCAACTTGCAGAAACAAGAGGGCTAATGGAAGACCTTCCTGTGATCAGTGATCTGTGTGAATCACAAGGCCCCAGCCAGCCTGCAGAAATAAAAATTGCCCAATCAGAGCAGGCTCTGGAAGGGCTGAACTAAGAGTGTTTGTAAATCCAGAAGCCCCTTAGTTCAAGGAAGACCTATTTCTTGTCCACCCTTTTATTTTCAAAGTTAGACTTATCTCTCTTTTTAAAAATAAAATTTGATTTTATTCTATTGTGGGAAACATACAGAGAAAGACCAGAGCACTTTTCAGCTCTTTCTTATGCCGGCGTCTAAGACTGAACCAGGACCACAGAGCCTGAGGCATGAAAGTCTTTTGCAAAACCATTATGCTGTCTTTAAGTTTTCCAATCAAGCCCTTATTCTGTATCTTTTTTTCTTCTTTATTTAATGTAAGAAAAAAAAAATTCTATTCCCTGCTAGAACCCATAGTCAGAGTTTATTCTTATTCCCCAAGATTAAGTTCACACCCTGCCTTTATTAAGTGCCTTTTCTAAGTAAATTTTTATGCCTTGCCCTAAACCTGGGATGCCCTGTGGATTCTTTCCCAGGGTGATCTGAGGACTCCTCAGACTGGTTAGTGGCAGCTCAGGTGTGTCTTCCTGCCCACATGAACTCTGAGAAAACCCAACTGCCCCCTTGTTATCTTGTGCTGGGTTTGCAGAACTGTTTTTATGATTATGTGTTTGAGATTCAAACACAACTTTAATTGACCCAGTAGGGATTCCCAGAGCTCTTTTTCTTGTTTCTTAGATGCTTGATTCTTTTTTTTTTTTTAATCCCTTTGCTAAGGAGCCACCTGGACAAGTGCTCACATTACAGTGCGCAGGGACCCAGGTTCAAGCCTCTGGTCCCCATGAAAGCTGGGCTGTGTTAGAGAGCAAAATCAAGCCACCATCCACTGCGAGGAAGCAAAAGATTTTATTAACAAATTTGAATCCGGGCCGTGTGGCAACTGACAGCAGTCCACCAGCTCGACCCTGAACAAGGCTCAAACCACACAATTTATAGGAATTCAGACTACACTCAGGGAGGGGGAACACATCACCTTATCAGCCTATATCCAATAACATGCTATAGAAAACGCAAAATCCAATCATTTCAAACTTAGCAAAAGCATGATCCATTCAAAGCAAAGCATGAGCTGGTTCTAAACATCACACCATGAACCAGACCAATAGGACCCGGCCACAGTGGGGGTCGCCACATTGTTTTGCTATCTGCTGGGACCACCCGGCCATCTGTTTGCAATTTATCCGGCCATCTGCTGTAACTATTCGGTAACAGCATTCCTCAAACCCTATACAAAGGCCCTGATAAGGCTTGCCCGATGCAGCATCTTTCAAGCAATTTGCAAAATAACTGATGGCCTTCACTGATTAGGTCCTGTTTGTCAAGTGGAAAAGGGCAAGGAATTTTCCACCTCACTGGGCAGGAGGGCAAAAAGCAACTATACTTAAAACTGCCTCTAACAGGCTACAGGTGTCTATCTCCCTCCTTCTCTATCTACCCTCCCCCTCTCAATTTTTCTGTCTCTACCTAATAATAAATAAATATTTTTTTTAAAAAAGAACTTAAAAGTTATTTTTAAAAAAATCTCCATTTGGGAGTCAGGCAGTGACACAGCGGGTTAAGCACACATGGCACAAAGCACAAGGACCCAGGTAAGGATCCCCATTTAAGCCCCTAGCTCCCCACCTGCAGGGGAGTCACTTCACAGGCAGTGAAGCAGGTCTGCAGGTGTCTCTCTTTCTCTCCCCCTCTCTGTCTTCCCCTTGTCTCTCTATTTCTCTCGGTCCTATCCAACAACAATGACATCAATAACCACAACAATGTTAAACAAGGGCAACAAAAGGGAAAATAAATAAATATTAAAAAATCTTTTTAAAAACTCTATTTTATTTTGATAAGACAGCAGAATTGAGGAAGGGGAGGAGAGAGAGAGGTTGAGCTGCATCACCCCTTCACCACTCAGGAAGCTCCCCCACACACACACAGGTGGAAGACCTCTTTCATAGAACTTTTCCCTGCGTACTCTATGTTCAGACTCCAGCTACTAAACCCCCCACCCTGGGGGCCACTAGCCTCTCCTCACCAGCTCTACACTTACCAGAAACTGACTCTGGGAATAAATATTGGGCAACTCTGTACTTCCCTTCATTTATTTTCCTTGCCCCTGGCCCTACAATCTTATCCTTCCAGTGTCTAATTGTTTCAAGTGTTTTATTCAACTTTTCAATCTCTATTTCTTTTGAGAGAAGAAAGCTAAGTCCAATATGGACAAGAAGCACGAGTATTGTTTAAAATATATTTTATTGGTGATGCATGGAGTGGACATGTTACAGTGCACAAGGACCTGGGTTCAAGCCCTTGGTCCCCACCTGCATGGGGGAAGCTTTGCCAGTGGTGAAGCAGTACTTCAGGCATCTCCCTCTGTCTCTCTGCCTCTCTATCTCTCCCTACCCTTTTGATTTCTGGAGGGTTCTATCCAATAAATAAATATAATAATATAAATAAAAATAAAATATATCTTATTTGTTTTACTTTGATAAAATATATATAAACAAAGATACAGAGACTGCTCAGTTGGGGTTTATGATTGTGCTAGAGTTTGATGCTGGGACCTCAGAGTCACAGGCATGAAAATCGTTTTGCATAACCATTATGTTATTTCCTAACCCCGGGAACCCATGATTTGTTTTTCCCTTTTAGCTAGAATTAATGCATTATCTGGAAAAAAATTTTTGCTTCTATACTTACCTTCTTTATTTCTGTCCTAAGTGAACAGCGAATGTATCCAACATTTTTCCTGCATCTATCAACGGGATCAAAATATGATTCTCTATTTATTAGTCAGAAACTCTATCAGTTGGACCACTGCCTAGGAAAAGATCTCTGGAGGGTGCTAGAAGGACATTAGTAAGCAACCCCTTTCCTCCCCCTGCACCCTGCAGATAGCCTGAAAGAGGAGCCAGAGGCCTAGATGACTGCTTCCTGCACCTGTACCACCCCTTCCACTTGGCTGAGGCCCTACAATGCAGATGACTGCAGATGTGCTCACCTGGAGACAGTGGCTGAAGTTATTCCCCTCAGGGTCGGCCTCCACATCCCCAGAACCCTCTCTCCCTCTCTCATTCTTCAGAGCCTATATATGTCCATGATTGTATCTTCTTTCTTTGCTGTCCTTGTCTTGCTTCAGTAGACGTTTGTCTCCCTGCAAGTGGCAACTTCTCTTGTGACTCTCACTTCAGTAACATTATAATACTCTTCACAGTGTGTGTGTGTGTGTGTGTGTGTGTGTGTGTGTGTGTGTGTGTGTGTGTGTGTGTGTGTGTGTGTGTGTGTGTGTTGTGAACACAATGCTCTGTAGCTTTACTATTTGGCATCTAACTTTCTTTTTAATTTTTTTTATTTATTTAAAAAAAAGGAGACATTAACAAAACCCTAGGATAAGAGGGGTAGAACTCCACACAATTCCCACCACCAGAACTCCATATCCCATCCCCCTCCCCTGATAGCTTTCCTATTCTTTATCCCTCTTTGAGTATGGACCCAAGGTCATTGTGGGATGCAGAAGGTGGAAGGTCTGGCTTCTGGAATTGCTTCCCCAATGAACATGGGCATCTTCTGGTTGATCCATACTCCCAGCCTGCTGCACTCTTTCCCTAGTAGGGTGGGACTCTGGGGAAGCAGAGCTTCAGGACACATTGGTGGGGTTGTCTGTCCAGGGACGTGTGGTCGGCATCATGCTGGCATCTGGAACCTGGTGGCTGAAAAGAGAGTTAACATACAAAGCCAAACAAATTGTTGACCAGTCATGGACCTAAAGGCTGGAATAGTGTAACCTTATTTGCTTCTTTCAGATATTTCCTCTACTTTTCTTTTTTTTTTATTGTATTATAAATATTTTAATTTACTACTCAATTCAGTAATCATTTACTGTGCTATTTTTATTCTGCCATCCACTGAATTACTTCTTTAATTTTTGGATCTTGAGTTTACACCTACATACATCTATACTATAGCTTCTCATCTAATTTTCTTTTTGCTTTGTATTATTTTATCCTGTTCTTTATTATTTGCACCATATGTTTGATGTTTCTAATATACAGATCTCCCATGGTCTGATTCTATTGACAGTTGTTTTTTTTTTTTCTTTTTCCTCCTGATTCTATTGACAGGTGTTTTTTTTTTTCTTCCTCCTGTTTCTATTTCCTGACATACCTGCTGGTATTTAAATTGGGCCTCAAGCATATATGTGGAAATCTTGGAGGTTCTTTTAATGTCATCTTCCTCCAGAAAAGTTTCACTGTATGTGCTCATATATCAAGGGCAGAATGCTATGATTAGTCTGCAAGCTGATTCCAGGCTGTGATTCAAGTGGTCTATGGCCTAGATGATACTCGGTGGGTTCCCAAAATGAGGTGATAGCCCTTTATGAGGACGGTTTCTGGGGCCTGCCAGGGCTTTCCTTCTGGGCTTGTCTATAATGCACAGTTTTGGTCTCCAGCATGGTATAACTGTCCACTTGTCCCCTCTTGAGTCTTTCTGCTGTTCTCATCCCCAGACAAATACTACCTGGTGAATGCTTTGAGGGAAATGGTTCATTGTTAGGTTTGCTTCTCTCTGGGAACTTGGCTACCCACCCCACCACTGACTTCTTTTCTTTTGTCTCTTAAATGCCTTCAAACATTTCTTTCTTTTTAAATTTGCATCCTTCTTTTCAGGTTTTCTCAGTGGGGAAGACAGCCTGTGATAGCTGCTTTGTTAAAAAGGAAGGTGACATCTTTTTTTATTTTATTAGTTATTTAATATTGATTTACAAAATTATATGTCAACAGGGTTATAATTCCACACCATTCCCACCATCAGAGTTCTGAATCCTCAGTATCCCCACTGTAAGCTATCAAAGTTCCCCTAAGGTGAGATGACATCTTTCCTTCCCAGGGATCCTGTAATCTGAAAATTAGCTATAATAAAGTGGTTTAATTCAGAAAATATTATCAGCTAGGTATTCAAGTACTTGGGAACAGCCAGAATGAGATCTAAATAATTAAACCAAATCACTACAGTGATGATTATTCTCATTTTAATGATGATGTTTTACAATCAAAACTTGAAATCTAATTTTTGTCATCTAGCTATACACAGACATTACACACTTATTTTTTTCCATCTTGCTTAATAGTTGTATTTCCCCATTATAATCTAATGCTTTGACAGTTTGATCTGTGTATAGTTATTTGTGAGTCAGATATGTATAAATATAATATTAATAATTATCATTACTATAGCAGAAGAAACTATGTACATGTATTAGCCAGTCTGCATATGCCAAGTTTGATTCAAAACATTTTATACTAAGCAATTCCTATTCTTCTGATAGAGCCTCTGTTAGTAGACACAGTTGTTACACCCATTAAATAAACACAAAAGAAGGCAAGACCCAGAGAGTTAAGAACTTTTCTTACAGTCACAAAATAGATGATTAGCAGAACAAAGATTTGGACTAAAGCAGCTTGATACTGTGTTCATTATCTTAGACATGACTTCTGGTACCTCCCATGAGTCATAAAATAACCCTTTAAGTCCTGAAGCTTTATGATACAACAAAAGACTCAGATTTTAAATATGTACTGGGTACTCTAATGGGCCCATGTAAATAAGCAAATGACTTACTGGTGTGTTTGCCATGTGCACAACCCAGGTTCTTATCCAGTCACCACCACATTGAAGGAAGTGTCAGTGCTGTTGTATCTATCTGCCTATCTAGCTAGCTAGCTAGCTATCATCTATGTATCTATCTATCTGTCTATCATCTATCTCTATGCCTATCTTGAAAGAAGATATATCTGGCTTAAATCACATCCCCACATTGCTCTGCTTAATTCTGCTTAATTCTCAAATATAAAATGCAAGTATTCATCATTTAAAACATTTTATTTACTTTTTTAATATTTATTTATTCATTTTCCCTTTTTGTTGCCCTTGTTGTTTTATTGTTGTAATTATTATTGTTGTTGTTATTGATGTCTTTGTTGTTGGATAGGACAGAGAGAAATGGAGAGAGGAGAAGGAGACATAGAGGGGAGAGAAAGATAGACACCTGCAGACCTTTTCCACCACCTGTGAAGCGACTCCCCTATAGGTGGGAAGCCAGGGGCTTGAACCGGGATCCTTATACCAGTCCTTGTGCTTTGCGCCACCTACACTTAACCGCTGTGCTACCACCAGACTCCCTTATTTTATTTATCTTTTATGGGAGAGATACAGAGAGAAAGAGAAAGATAGAGAGAGACACCTGAGCACTGCTAAGCTCTGGTTTATGGTAATACTAGGGATTGAAACTGGGACCTCAGAGCCTCAGGCATGAAAATCTTTCACAAAACCATGCTGCTTCTATCCCCATCCCACAATCATATTTTTATTTATAGCTGCTGTAATGGGGCTTTACCAGGTTGATTTTTAAAATAAAAAACAACAATAGAGGGTGAGATGGGGGGAGACACAGCCTCACAGGAATTTCCTCCAGTGGACCTAAGTTGACCTTATGTCAAAGTCAGTGCACTGTTCAGGTGAGTTATTTTACCTTAATCAGGAGTTTAAAATTTAGAGTTCAATGATAACTAATGTTATATATGTTTCCTATGTCTTACTGGCTTTACGACTTGTGAGAGGAAAGATTTAGTACAACAATAGCTTTTAACTTCAGTTATCTTATATAAAGGAGGCCAACAAAGAGTACAAGGAATGGTCTATCTTGGTCTAGGGGTCAAGAGGGATGTGTGAATGAAGAAACATTCCAACTGAGTCCTATCCCAGACTTTACACACAGGTGAACTGGAACACATAGGCACCCGAGATTGGAAAATCTCTTGCTTAATCAGGGAACTAGAAGGTCAGTCAGTTGTTAGCACTGAATCAGGAGAGGGGAAAAAAATATGAGAAAAATGGGAAATCAGCTGAGGTCAGGTCATGCAAGAGTTTTCAGGCCAGCTTACACACCCAGGGTTTAATTAAGCAGCAGTGAATGGGAAAGTCCAAAAGAGACTACAACAGCTTCAGAATTGTTGAGCTCTGTTCTTCAAAAGACCCTCTCTAATTCCATTCCAGGCAGTTCACTTCCTAACAAAGTCCCAAAACCTAGATATAGACCAGGTCCTGTGAGATAGAGCATATGTTCACATATACCATAAACTAGGGCAAAATATATACCTGAAAGCAAAAGTACACAATACTCTGCAGTGAGACCCCCCAACACTTCATCTGCACAATTCCAGCTTTTAGGTCTGTGATTGCTCAACAATTTGTTTGGCTTTGTATGTTAACTCTCTTTTCAGCCACCAGGTTCCAGATGCCAGCATGATGCCAACCACACTTCGCTGGACAGACAACCCCACCAATATGTCCTAGAGCCCTGCTTTCCCCAGAGCCCCACCCTACTAGGGAAAGAGAGAAGCAGGCTGGGAGTATGGATAGACCAGAAGATGACCATGTTCCTCAGGGAAGCAATTCCAGAAGCCAGAGCTTCCACCTTCTGCATCCCACAATGACCTTGGGTCCATACTCCCAGAGGGATAAAGTACAGGAAAGCTATCAAGGGAGGGGATGGGATATGGAGATCTGGTGGTGGGAATTGTGTAGAGTTGTGCCCCTCTTATCCTACGGTTTTGTTAATGTCTCCTTTTTAAAATAAATAAAGAAAATTTTAAAAAGAGAAGACCCTTTCTTGTACTGTAGCAAACACAATGGAGGAGAGCACGCATCAGCACAGCAAGCTGTCCAGGTGTGTAGGCAAGCCAGGTGAGAAGTCTAGATGTGCAGAAGGAGGGAGGCATTGGCAGTGATGCTACAGGGAGGAAGAAAAACATAAGAAATGTGTAAGAAAGGAGAATCTACAGGGCTCTATAATTGACTCTGGGACGGAAGGAAAGCTTGATGTGGAAAACAAGCTCAAGTTTCTGGCATCAGCAATTAGGTGTGTGTGGGAGGCCCCTGGTCATCTCTCTGGGAAGGCTTGAAAGGAAAGTTCCCTGAGATAAATTTTTGACAAATTGATGTTGCTTGGAAGACGTCCAAGTAGAATTTTCTAGTAAGCACTTGCAAACACCTGTTTAGAGCTCATGGGAAAGAGCTGAGCCAAAAAGAGAAAGTCAGGAGTTGGTGTTAGACAGGTTTCAAAATAGGTGATGGTGGTGGAGGAGGTGTTGCATCTGGGACAGAACAAAGAAGCAGAAGTAGGAGCCATGACCCCAGAGAGCACAGTGCAGCCTATTGTCAACCATTGCAGCGTCCCCTTCAGTGTGGTTTCTAGCATCCATTCACTCTCCTGAGTCAGAAATATTTTCTCAGTTACCCATTGTTCTCCACTGCTGTGTCTTAACACCTAAGTCAGTGGCTTCCATTATAAGGCTCCAAAGGACTTTATCACTTCCAAGCCTGTGTCATCCATCATCATCCATCAAAAGGAGTCACCCTTCCTTATTTCAGCACTTCCATGCTGGTCATTGCCTAAGGGTAACATCAAAGGCTACATCTCCTGTCTCCACTTCCTGTCTCACTTCCGCCCTCCACCTAGCCTTGCCCTCTCCTCTCACGCCACAGAACAGCCCTCCGACCTACACTCCTGTTCCATGTGAGCTTCTGGATTGCTGCTGAATTTGCTCCTTACTCCAGAAATGACCCTCTGTAATTTTAGGGTTGCAAAGTGATGTATTTGCAATTATTTCAACCCCCTCCACACACACACACTGTTGGGTACAGGGGGAGGATGCCCGCCATGCCCGTGTCATGATGTCCAGCTCCTGTACTGATGGTGACATGAGACAATAAGGAGCTTTTGTGGCTGAGTAAAATATTCCCATGATAGTCCTTTCCCCTTCTCTCTCTCTCTCTCTTTCTCTCTCTGTCTCTCTCACCTCCAGGGCTATCACAGGGGCTGACACTACAAATCCACTGCTCCTGGTGGCCATTCCCCTCCCCCCATTTTGCTGGATAGGACAGAGAGAAATTGAAAGATTGAGAGAGAAGGGGGAGAGAAGAAGAAAGAAAGAAAGACAGCTACAGACCTGATTCACTGTTGTGAAGTGGCCCCCTTGCAGGTAGAGAGCCGGGGGCTCAAACCAGGATCCTAGCACGGGTCCTTGTGCTTAATACTATCTGCACTTAATGGGGTGTGCCACCACCTGTTCCCCCCATCGTAGGTCCCTACTGAGTTCCTTCCCAGCATCTCTGAGTCCAGCTCACATGAGAGGAGGCGCCATCCCAGTATGATCAAAGTGGTTTAGTTCTAAAAAGCTGTAAAGATAGGTTGACCTGCAGGGTTCCTACCAACTGCTCAAGGTAGCATGGCAGTGCCATCTAACATCACTGGGTATTTGTGAGCACAGCACACCCATCTCCCAATCTCACTTCTCCTCCCACCCCCACCCCCTGACAAACCCACATCCCTTCACATTGGAGTCACTCTGGTGCCCCACAAGTCAACTCCCAGCCAGCTTGCTCTCCTCCTCGTTGTTCTGTGCTCACAGCCTACCACTGATTCTTTGAGTTTTATGTCTGTCTCCTCCCGTTGCATGCAGAATTCCCAGTGCTGGGGATGTGACACCTTCTGGCCTGTGTCACCAGGTCTCAGGACATTACCCACAGCCAATGCACCTTAGGACTGAGGAAGTGACGTGGAAATCAAGTCACATTTCTGTTCAATAGCTCCAAACCCCACCCCCCTTATTATCACTGGAGAAGTCTCCCTATATTATGTGGTGTGTTTCCCCCTGTTCTAGGTCCTTCAACTAACATTGTGAATTTGTGTGTCATTACCCCACCCCATGCACTAGACGTATACTTTAGGACTTGTGCCAGGCTAGGAGAGAGAGAGAGAGAGAGAGAGAGAGAGAGAGAGAGGCAGAGAGAGACAGAGAGATGTCAGGCTGAGCTTCACTGGCGGGAGACAGACTACCAGGGACTCATGGCTGAGTGGTACGCAGATCAGTCTTTATTCATGCAAAATGCAGCACAATCTAAGCCAAGCTAAGCTAAACTAAACTAAACTAAAACTCACAATCCTGTACTTATATATACTTGCCAAGTAGGGTATAAACAGGATGTGACGTAGAGAGGGTGGAGCAAAAAGAGATTGGTGAAAATCAGGGTGTGACAAGGAGAGGGGGCGGAGCCAGGCTGTGTCAATATTCACTCAGTCAGCTGTTGATACGATGTCTCTAATGGTTGCACGGAAATCTTGTCTTCTGCACAACTGGGTGTGTGGCATCTCCTGCCGCTCTCCCGGGAACCAAAGAATTCTTGATCTTCTGCCTGAGACCCCTGCTCCCTGCCTGTTTTCACTATCCCTTTTGAATGTCTCAGACATTCAAATATGCCTCCTCTTCCCTCTGATCATAGCTGGCTGGTATTCCTTCGGTGATGATGTCTCTGGTAATAAAGAACTGAAAAATCAAGTTCAGTCCCAGAAAGAGGCACAGATGATGGTGTGAGATAGAACTCCAATAGCAACATTTAGTCCAGGACCCATTCCCACACTCCCTAGGCATCTAAGGATGTCTTCTCCACTAAGGTAGCTACAGCATTTTGCCTAGAGCTTTCCAGCATGCACACACACAAACACACACACACACACACACACACACACACACACACACACACACACACACACACACACACACACATTTACTGCTAGGGCTTCACAACTCTGAAGTGACTTTTTCAGACAAAGAGACAGAGACAGATGGAGAAACGCCACAGAGTTGAAGCTCCCCCAGCCCAGTACATCAGTGTCTAGACGAGAACCTTCTTTAAGTACACAGCAAAGCAGACACCCTCCCAGGCAAATTATTTTGAGGTCCTTACATTGATTTCTTAAAGATATAGTTTTTTTTTTTCTTATTGGGTAGAGACAGAAATTGAGAGGGGAGGAGAGAAGAGAGGGAGAAAGACAGAGAGACATCTGCAGCCCTGCTTCACCACCTGTGAAGCTTTCCCCCTGCAAGTAAGGACCAGGGGTTTGGACCTGGGTCCTTGCACATTGTACTGTGTGCACTTAACCTGGCCCTTCTTACATTGATTTGTTTCCATGACAACATGCTGATTCCTGAACATTGGTAAATCTAATGCTGATGAAAATCTGTGAAATCTCTGATTCAGTGGATGTTCACTTGGTGATGAGTACTGACAATAAATAAAAGTACTGCGTATGCCTCATTAGCCTAGGACTGTGGTGAGGTTTTGGATAGAGTTGTGCCTCACTTAACGATGTTTGGGTCAACAAGGCGCCACCCCGACAACAGGCAACCTGACATAAGCAACACAAAACCACGTTGTGATCGTTCACCTTCTGTGCCAGTGGGTCTGGACTCTGGCACTCATTTTCAGAGTCAAACACCATGACTGTTGCTGTGAAGGTGTTGCACACTTGTAACTGACACCGACAGTCAACAGACTGGAAGCAAAGTACAAGATCCTGTGTCATGTGAATGGCTCTCCTCCAATTAATTGAAGACTTAAGAAGCAAAACCTAAAAAAGGAGTTCTCCCTGAGACTGAAAGAAGCAGACCATCCCAACCTGCTACCCTGCCCAAATTGTATTCATACAAGCTGATTCTTTATAACCAGTGTGTGTGTGTGTGTGTGTGTGTGTGTGGTGTTTGTGTGTGTGTGGTGTGTAGTGTGTGTGTGTGTGTGTGTGTGTGTGGTGTGTGCTTTGGTATGTGTGTGTGTGGTATGTGTGGTGTGTGTGTGGTGTGTGTAGTGTGTGGTATGTGTTGTGGTGTGTGTGGTGTGTGTGGTGTGTGTGTGTGTGTGGTGTGTGTGGTGTGGTGTGGTGTGTGTGTGTGTGTGGTGGTGTGTGTGGTGTGGTGTGGTGTGTGTGTGTGTGTATGTGTGTGGTGTGTGTGTGGTGTACCTGTGGTGTGTGGGGGGTGTTGTGTGTGTGTGTGTGTGGTGTGGCGTGGTGTGTGTGTGTGTGGTGGTGTGTGTGGTGTGGTGTGTGTGTGTATGTGTGTGGTGTGTGTGTGGTGTACCTGTGGTGTGTGTGGGGTGTTGTGTGTGTGTGTGGTGTGTGGTGTGTGGTGTGGTGTGGTGTGTGTGTGTGTGTGGTGTGGGGGGGGTATAGTGTCCTGAGAGAAAACTACTTTCAGTGATTTATGGCTTTGAAGTATAAATTCTGCTATGGAAGACTTTCCAGTTTATATAAATCACAATTAATGGGGATAGAGAAAAGCAAAGGGATTTATTTTTGTTAGGAAAAATAAAAGCAGTAGAAACAAGTAAACCACCAGACTATTAGGCACAGAAGGAAAAGCATAGAGGAAGGGAGGGAGGGAAGGAGGGGAGGAGGGAAAGAAGGAAGGAGGGAAAGAAGGAAGGAAGGAAGGAAGGAAGGACAGAAGGAAGGAAAGAAGGAAGGAAGGACGGAAGGAAGGAAAGTAGGCAGGAAGGAGTTAGAGAGGGGAGGAGTGGGGAGGGGAGGGAAGGACCAGAGAAAGGGAGGGGAGAAGGAAGAAATGAAAAATAGGAAGACTGGGAGTCGGGCTGTAGTGCAGCGGGTTAAGCGCAGGTGGCGCAAAGCACAAGGACCGGCATAAGGATCCCGGTTCGAACCCCGGCTCCCCACCTGCAGGGGAGTCGCTTCACAGGCAGTGAAGCAGGTCTGCAGGTGTCTATCTTTCTCTCCTCCTCTCTGTCTTCCCCTCCTCTCTCCATTTCTCTCTGTCCTATCCAACAATGACAACAACAATAATAATAATAACTACAACAATAAAACAACAAGGGCAACAAAAGGGAATAAATAAATAAATAAAAAGAAAAAAAAAGAAAAATAGGAAGACTGTCTACCTTCCGTTTGGATATGGGTATCAGCAAAGATGAAAGGAGACTAACTGCAAACTCCTAGGTGATCTTCCTACTTGGTCCAAAGCAGGAGCTGTCAGGAAAGAGCTCTAGTACAGTGTGTGTGTGTGTGTGTGTGTGTGTGTGTGTGTGTGTGTGTGTGTGTGTGTGTGTAAGTACATACATAGGCATGCACACACAGAGAATAACAACAAGCAGACACCAACCTCCCTGATGTTGGCTGGGGTCATGTGAGACGCCCAGGTTCTGTGGGACTCCAGGAGCTTGACAGACCCTGCTGCCTCATGAGTCTGATTCACGCAAGTGTGTCCTGGTTCAGCTGTGCCTCCCAGCACCATCTCTCCTCAGCCCCCACAGTAGTGCCCGCAGAGAGGACTTGTCTGCAGGAAGAGCTCCCCCACTTCCTGTCCCCTTGAGCCACCCTGCCAAACATCAGCCTGGGGCCTGGAGCACAACAAACAGTTGTCCCAGAAGGAGATAGCTCACCTAGCAAGGTGACAAGCATGGTACCTAATTTTAAGCTCCTTCACCACACAAGACTGTGATGGCACCAGAAGAAGTTACCTGGGGTGTCTCTCCCTCTCTGTGTGTCACTGTCTATCTGAAGCAAAAAGAGGACTTGGAGGGCCAGACAACTCACTTTGAAGGGCACCTCCTTTGTCGTGCATTCAACCCAGGTTGGACTCTGCTGACTATCCCCACATTGGGGGAGGCTTCAGTGCTGGGGTGTCTTTCTCTCTTTCTATCTGCCTTTCTCTTTCTATAAGGGTTGGTGCAGATGAGTAAAGCCTCAGAGAAGACAAAAATAAAGAAAAAAAGGTGGTTAAGTCACATTGGCTCAGGGTCCTGTCTGTTCCCCAAAGCCCCCCAAAGAAAGACTAGATGGAGGTCCCAGATGGCTGGACATTGCCTCTCCTGTTCATAGGAGTCCAACTAGTAGAACATCCTCCCTTCTCTCTTTCCTTAACTAATTAATTAGATACAATAGGGAGAAAACGAGGATGGGGAAATAGAGAGAGGGAAAGAAACACAAACATCTGCAGAACTGCTTCACTGCTCATGTGAGGAGCAGGAGCTTGAACCCAGGTCCTTGCACTTGATAAAAAGTGCACTTAGCCAGATGCACCACTGCCCACCCCCACTTCCTTCTCTCCTTCCTTCCTCTCTTCTTTTTCTTCTGTGTCTCCGAGTCTAGCGGTTTATGTGTTTCTACTGTCCCAGCCTAAAATGCTGGGGTCAGGAACATGAGGTCATAGGACCCCCAGTAGGCTGGGTCACCCTTGCTTCTGCCATAGGAATGACTTCACGTAGCTGCTTCCAGCCAACAGCTGCAATCAGAAGAAAGAGGGTCCCGTTTAAGGGCAGCAACAGCCCTCAAAGCTCTGTTGGGACAGAGCTCTTCCTGAAAGTGAAGAGGCAACCATGAAGAGATAAAAAGGCTCTATCTAATCACACCTGGGAGGCTAACCATCCACGCCGCATCTCTGTCCATTCCGGGTTACAAGATAGCATCAAAATCTCCCAGAACAATACCAGCCAGTGAGACTGTTGCCCAGGGGTTTGCACCATGCAGAAACCTTTGGTTTACTGAAAAAGATCAGGAAAATAACTTACTGTGTTCAAGGCAGTCTTTCAAGGGGAAAAACAGACTATTTCTGAATAACAATTGTACTTCTCACCCAGTACATTTAAAAATACTTTGCCTGTTGCGGTGGGAACCAGGCTCCCCCATGTGTACTCTGTGAATGTGTGGGGACCCTGAGGCACAGTCTGACACCCCCTCGTGATGTCCAAGGCCACCCAGCAATGAAGACACAAAAGTCTCTTATGCATCATAGCAGGAGAACACTAGTCCTGAGCAGGAAACCAGAGCATAAAAAGCAATAAGCATAGATGCCTTCCTGGAGGTGTGGAGAGAGCCCTTCCCCATGGAAAGCACGGCCCAAACATGTATATAAGCAAATACTTTCTCTCCCAATGTCTCAGTCAAGAACCAGGGGCACATGCCAGCTACCTGGCCTGCAGAAGGACAGGGAAGTGGGCCAAGCACAAGCCTCTCTGCCCTCCTGTGGGGTGGGAAAGAGGTAAAGAGAGACTCAGAATGAGAGAGGGAGGAGAACTAGAGAAGATAAAGAGGGGAAATGGGAAAAAAGAGAAAGGAAGAATGAGAAAGAGAGAAAGAGGAAGAGGAAGGGGAAAACAGAAAGACTCAACAGAGAGAATGTACCTCTGGAAGTGTGAGAAGTGCTCTATCTTTGGGGTCAAATGCCTGCTTAGCTGTTTGGGTTCCTTTACCTCAGAATTCTGTGGTCCCTGGTAAGGTATTTCCTCTCTGCCCTTCTGCTTATCTCCAAAGACAAATTAATAATCCTGAATGATGGCAAAGATGAACTATTAGCTCTACCATCATCCAGTAAAGACCCAAGACTCACAGATGACCCACTGGGACCCGCCCAGAGCTCTCAGCTGAGAGGGAACCTAAGAGACTGTGGGAGAATGTCCTGGGCAGGGTGCTCTCCAACTTGTTCACTGGGGCCCAGCCCATTTCCCTGGGGACCCTGGCAGTGTTACTCTATATTTTAACATGCTTATCTAACAAACTAATTCAATTCTCCCCACCCCATTATTTTTTTTCTCCTAAATGCAGCTCCATTGTGACTCAACCAGCTGTGGGTCTTGCTCACATCAAGAGTGGGGATCTGACTTCCACTTCTGACTCATGCAGAGCAGAGCTAGAGCCCAAGGCCCACAACCAGAACTCCAAAACAGAAGATGACTCACCAACGCCTGGACAGAGACCCAGGCCAGGGTTGAGGAGGGAGGAGGATAGAGGATTAGTCCCTGATGCAGAGCAGAAGGAGGGAGGAATAGACCAGGCAGACTTCTGTGAAATCTCTCTTCTTGTGAAATCCTATTTAAAGTAAATCACCAAGTGATTGGAGCCACCAGGAAGAGCATGTCTCCTCTAATCCTGTCACATGTCAGTGGATTCTCCTCCTTTCCTGCCCAGCCCCACACAGGCAGGCAGATTCTTATTTTGTCCTGGATGGGGGACTGATTATGCTGAAAAGGTTCTAATTTGACTGACTTTTTCTTTGAGTCCCAAGGCAGTACTCCCTTTTCTCTGGCTCCTGAGAACTGAGCATTTGCTGTCATCCCTCCAGGCTTCCCTGAAATGCCCATATCAGTGATCAGAGGTGAGGGTAGAAAGTATAAGGCTGACACAATTCACTGCTCAGACAAGAGGTGAGAAGAAGGGGGCCCAGTTGCCTTGGTCTTTCTTGCCTTGTCCACCTGGTTTCCCCCCACCTGATCCCTTAAGGGATTACAGTAACATTAGTTTAATGATGACACACATCTCTTTGTTGACAATATACAGCTGGCCATACCAACTGAGCCAATTGGCATGGCTCACCTAGCTATGGCATCCTGTGAGCCACACTTTACCTGAGGGTGTAGATAAAGCTACAGATCCAGCTGGGTTCACTAGGATGTCTGCACCAGCGTTGACTTTCCAAACTCAGGAAACACCAAACCCATACCCTGCTTCTGCCATGCTGAGCCGCAGTAGCAGTCGGGCAAGACTCCTACCAACCCCTCTGCCTGCACAATCTTCATTTTGGAGGCTAAGCTCAGGCCTCATCTTCTGGAGTCTCTCCTCGCCTTTTCAGGCTGGACCAACATGCCTACCCTCACCCGCCCACACATCAACTCTTGCTACTCGCATCCCTGAAGTGCCAAGTCTCTGACACTTACTGCCACTTCCACAACAGGATTGTCCCCAGTAGGACTCAAAAAAAAAAAAAAAACATGTACTGAGTCCAAAGAGGTTCATTGATTTCCATCACAGCTGAGTTGGACTTTCTGTCTTTATTTTGTTTTGTTTTGTATAATTTTTTCATGAGCAGGGTTTCACTGCTCTAGAGCAATATTCAGCAAGGGAGAGAGAGAGAAAGAGAGAGAGAGAGAGAGAGAAAGTTTGCCCTAGTGCCACGGTGCTCCCATCACTAAGAGTCCACACTGTCTGTCTCCTAATTCCCAGAGACATGGCTGATACACTGTGAATGCCAGCCAGCATCACCTTCCCTAGGCTCATCCAATGGGTTCATAAATAAAGTAACCATTGGACAGGGATATGCCTGGACACAGTTATGTGGATTCCCTTCCCAAGGTGACTTGGGTTGATCCCAACATAGGGGTGAGATAGTTCTGCCAGAAGCAGGCCCAGCACTGAATCCCACTTCCTCTTATCTCCTGATGGACTGCCTAGCCACCTTGTGTTGAGTTATTGACACCAGACTACTCCCATCACAAAAGATGTGAGAGTCACAGGTGCTGGGAAATTGTGCAGTCGCAGTCACATCTGCCATGTTGTCCCCTTGTGCTATTGCTAGTTCCCACAAGAATTGGGACATTTCTCCGAGTGCCTGTTCCACCATGTTGTGCCCTCAGGGCATTGTCTATTCCCAGCAATGGTTGTGGTGCTCTGGTTGCTCCTCCCCCTTCCCATTCTCCGAGAGCTGCTCCCATAAAAGCCCTTCTTCTCCCTCACCTCTCTCTCGCCAGCTTTTCACTTCGGTGGTTAGACGCAGGGAAGGTTGCTGTGTGAGGCGGCCATTTTCGCTACCTCCACGTGGCCCAACCTGTTTCTCTCTCACCCAACTCTGAGGTGCCAGTGCAAATAAAGATTTGTGTTTCCTCTTCACTCCGGATCTCCTCTCTCTTCTCCGCGGCGCAGCACGACACACATGAATAAATCCAGAGTCTAGATACCTACACATGCCTTCCCTGCCATCACCATAATCAGTGGTTTCACAGAATGCTCCCCAACTTGAATCTGGCTGAGAAGTTCCCTTTGTGGTCCAGGCTCACTGCACTTGAGGTTAATCGCACTTACCCTACCACTGCTTTATCTGTCCAGATGTAGGCACCATCATCATTAAAGTCAGAACAACATTCTGAAGACTCTGGTAGGACAGTGGGAAATGCTTCCCTGAAGAGGTGAATTATGTTTATAAAAGTCAGTGAATGCTTTATTCTCTGGTCTGAGAATTCTCAGGCACGTCACTTCCTGTCTGGTAGCCAGAGTCCATATGTATTATATCTGGTAGAAGCAGAAGCTGTTTCTCTCACTTTTGCACCTGCTAACCTCACCATCATATTTCAGTAAACTCAATAACTTATTGATATTTGATATGTCAACATAAAATTTTCAAATCTGATTAATAAAACCTTTAAAATTAATCAGCCAATCTTGGATGGACCTTGAAAAAATCATGTTGAGTGAAATAAGTCAGAAACAGAAGGATGAATATGGGATGATCTCACTCTCAGGCCGAAGTTGAAAAACAAGATTAGAAAAGAAAACACAAGTTGAACCTGAAATGGAATTGGAGTATTACACCAAAGTAAAAGACTCTGGGGTGGGTGGGTGGGTGGGGAGAATACAGGTCCATGAAAAATGATGAATGAAATAGTGGGGGTTGTATTGCTAAATGGGAATCTGGGGAATGTTATGCATGTAAAAAAAAAAAAAAAAAAGAAGTAGAAACGCAAAGCAGAAATTGACTGAGTTTGGAGTATGGCACCAAAGTAAGAAAGCAGAAGTATACTAGAGTTTGCAGTGAGTACCTCCCTAATACTTCCTCTCCACTTTTCCAAGCTTTGGGTCCATGATTGCTCAACAATTTGTTTGGCTTTGTATGTTAACTCTCTTTTCAGTCACCAGGTTCCAGGTGTCATCAGGATGCCGGCCAGACTTCCCTGGATTGAAGACACCACCAATGTGTCCTGGAGCTCAGCTTCCCCAGAGACCCATCCTACTAGGGAAAGAGAGAGGCAGACTGGGAGTATGGACCGACCAGTCAACGCCCATGTTCAGCGAGGAAGCAATTACAGAAGCCAGACCTTCTACCTTCTGCAACCCTCAATGACCCTGGGTCCATGCTCCCAGAGGGATAGAGAATGGGAAAGCTATCGGGGGAGGGGGTGGGATATGGAGATTGGGCGGTGGGAATTGTGTGGAGTTGTACCCCTCCTACCTTATGGTTTTGTTAATTAATCCTTTCTTAAATTAAAAAAAAAAAGAAAAAAAAGAAAAAGAATAATAAAATTGTCGGGAGTAGGGCGGTAGCGCAGCGGGTTAAGCTCACGTGGCACAAGCGCAAAAAAAAAAAAACCTTTAAAATTTTTTGTATTTATTTTCCCTTTTGTTACCCTTTTTTATTGTTGCTGTAGTTATTGTTGTTGTTATTGATGCCATTGTTAGGACAGAGAGAAATGGAGAGAGGAGGGAAGACAGAGAGGGGGAGAAAAAGATAGACACCTGCAGACCTGCTTCACCACCCATGAAATGAACCGGGATCGTTATGCCGGTCCTTGGTCCTTGCACTTTGTGCCACGTGTGCTTAACACGCTGAGCTACCGCCCCAATTCCCAATAAAACCTTTATTAGTATCTTCCTCTCCTGTTCATGTTATTGATAGTCTTATATACTTTATTATTGTTTTGCATTTTCTCCAGATAAAAATAATCTGTCTCTACACAGAATGTCCTTATTCTTATTAATTAATAGGTGCTATTTTTGTATCCCAGGGAATAGTTATTTTCTTTCAGTTTAAGACATGCCCTATGATTTTGGTTGTATTGTCTTCTTTTTACTTTTTATTATTATTTTATTTTACTCTAGAGATAGAAAAGGCAAAGACAGGAAGATAGATAGAGGTAGAGGTATATAAATGGAGTTAGAAATAGAAAGAGAGATAGAGAGAGATCCAAGGCTTCCTTCTAGCAGTGAGGGCTAGGATTGACCCTGGGCTGTACGCATTGCAAAACAGTACACCATTCAGATGAGATCTTTTGCTAGTTCTTATACTGTCTTTTACTTAGGTCAAGTCATTTTGTATTCCTGTTTTCCAGTTTCTGCAATTTAATTTGGAAAAGCTTGCCTATTCCAATGGCTACACTTAAGTTTCATCCTTTGCTTTAATGTTTTATAATTTTGATATTTAGCTTTTAGTGCCATCTATTATTTAGGCCATTTTCTTTATATAGTTAAGTCACTTGTTTTAATACCATTTATTTAATATTCTATTCTTTCTCTATAAATTTGAATTGTTTCCTTAACATATCTTACTATAAACTAAAAAATTGATGTGTAATATGTGCATTTCTTCCCTCTTACACTATTTAATTTAATATTTTATAGGGATAATAAAAATCTGTATTAACGACTTCAACACTGTACAATGATGTGATATCTTTTAGGACAATTCTTTCCTCATCTTGCTTTCTAAAAGCAAAACAAAAAGATTATTTTGGCTACTCATTTCTGCAAATTGCACACAGACTTTAGAATCACGTGTAACCCACATTTCACTGGTTATTTTGGAAAGAAAGCTAAACTTATTCTGTTAATTAATCTATGGAAAATTTAGGTATTTGAGATAAGGTGATAAAAGAGTGCATTTACACACTGACCAGTGGAATAGAATTGACAGCCCAGAAGTAAGGTCCCATACTTATGGACATCTAATCTTTGATAAAGGTGCACAGACTATTAAATAGGGAAAGAGGGGTCTCCTCAAAAAATAGTGTTGGAAAATATGGGTTGAAACATGCACAAGAATGAAACTGAACCACTTTATTTCACTCAACACAAAAGTAAATTCCAAGTAGATCATGATGTAACACCAGAAACTATCCAATTATTGGAGGAAGCAGAACTCTTTTCCATCTATTTTTTTTTTTTTTTTGCCTCCAGGGTTATTGCTGAGGCTCAGTACCTGTACTATGAAACCACTGCTTCTGGAGGCTATTTTTCCCATTTTGTTGTCATTATTATTATTGTTATCATTATTATTATTGTTGTCATTGTCGCTGTTGTTGAATAGGACAGAGAGAAATCAAGAATGGAAGGGAGACAGAGGACAGAGGGGGAAGAAAAAAATAGACACCTGCAGACCTGCTTCACCACCCATAAAGTGACTCCCCTGCAGGTGGGGAGATGGGAGCTGGAGTCAGATCCTTAAGCCAGTCCTTGCGCTTTGCACCATGTGCACTTAACCCAGTGCACTACCACCCGACCCCCTCCATCTAACTTTTAAAGACATATTTAATCAAATGAACCCAATTACAAAGAATATTAAAACAAAAATAAACCAATGGGATTACATCAGATTAAAAACCTTCTGCACAGCAAAAGAAATCACCACCCAAGCAAAGAGACCCCTCACAGATCTTTACATACCATAAATTAGACAAGAGGTTAATAACCAAAATGTATAAAGAACTCACCAAACTCAACTACATGAAAACAAATTATCCCATCCAAAAATAGGGAAAGGATAGGAACAGAATATTCACCACAGAAGAGATCCAAAAGGTGACAAATATATGTAGAAATGCTCCAAGTCATTGGTTGTCAGAGAAATGCAAATAAAGACAAGAGTGAGATACCACTTCACTCCTGTGAGAATGTCATACATCAGAAAAGGTAACAGCAGCAAATGCTGGAGAGGTTGTGGGGACAAAGGAACCCTCCTGCACTGCTGGTGGGAACGTAAATTGGTCCAACCACTGTGGAGAACAGTCTGGAGAACTCTCAGAAGGCTAGAAATAGACCTACCTTATGATCCTGCAATTCTTCTCCCTGAGATATATACGAAGGAACACAACACACCCATCCAAAAAGATATGTGTACACCTATGTTCATAGCAGCACAATTTGTAATAGCCCAAACCTATAAGCAATCCATGTGTCCAACAACAGATGAGTGGCTGAGCAAGTTGTGGTATATATGCACAATGGAATACTACCCAGTTATTAAAAATGGTGGGTTTTTTTTTTACCATTTTCAGCCTATCTTGGATGGATCTAGAAAGAATAACTATTTAATTAATATGAGAGGGAAAATTGATTGAATGTCTCAAAATATGTAATGCACAGACCATAGGCTGTGTATTTGATACCTTGACTCTCTTAAAAGGTTAGACCAGGGATAACAGAAGCAACCAGTGGCACAGCTATATACAAATAATGTCAAAACATAAATTATGATCATGTTGTGTATGATACAACAAATCCTAAAAAAGGAATATTTCAAAGTTAACCCAATTGCCAAATAATTTGATTACAGAAATAACTATCTATTGCTTTCTTATATACTAAGACATCAGGAACCTCCTGCTTTGTCTATAGAGCCTGTATTTACCACTGTCCTATAACTTCTAGAGCTGGGCTCACTTTCCTGTGTGCATCTCTCAATTCATAGCAAATTATATTGCATCTACCAATCCCAACCTAATCAATGTAACGAGTACCACCTCGGCATGCTTCACTTCAGACTGTGTCCAGAGACTTCACGTGTGGAATGTCAACCCTTCACCCTCATTACTTGGCTGAAACCGTTCCTTTCATAGGATTCTCTAATTCTATTCCAGGTGGTTCACTTCCTAACAAAGTCCCAAAACCTAGATATAGACCAGTTCCCATGAGATAAAGCATATGTTCACTTGTATCCATAAATTAGGGCAAAACATATACCTGAAAGCAAAAGTGCACAATACTTTGCAGTGAGTCAGTATAAACTTCCTAATAAGATAGTTTCTACTTAGATGTAGATACCCTCCTCACCTACTTCCTATTACACCCCCCTCAGTCACTCCAAACCTAAACTTATCAAAGTAATGACTGCAAAAGCTGAATAGCGGAAAGAGACTGGCATACTTTAATGATGACTCTTTAGTCACTATCAGTCCACCTCATCATCTGGGTACCTAGTCAGGGAGTCCTGAGATTCCTACACAGACATGATGGGCCTAGAACTCAAAAGATCCCTCTCTCCATTGTTACCAGCCATCTCTATCAGTAAAAACACAATGGACTCCTTTGTGGGCCTCCATAGCTCCTTGCCCTTAACTTGGATCAAAAATGGTAGAGAATGCTCCATTCTCTGAAGGGATGATGGACAACATATTCTATGCTACACCTGAGAAATATGGGTCCTGAAATGAGGCATCTTGGAATGTTCCTACTCATGAATGTGAGCTCAGATCTACAGGGATGCAGAGGTCACATAGGTTCCTAAGCTGAATATGGTCCCCAGATGAAATCCATAGGGTTTACAGCCAATAGCATTTATACACCTTTCCCATATTTGGGAGCTACTCTCTTCCCTGATTCAGCTTTCTTATACACTTTCCAGCCATGACATCATCTCCCCAGACAGTAAACTGGATCCACCTGCATATCAGGTTTCAGGCTTAGGGGAAAAAAAAAAAAAGACTAGTATAGTCATGGGCCCTTTGGAATATAACTAAAATAGGCCTACTAACTATCTACAAAATAGAGACCTCCAACTCGTCATCTGCACTATTCCAGCCTTTAGGTTCATGATTAGTTAACTGTTTGGCTTTATATGTTAACTCTTTTTTCAGCCACCAGGTTCCAGATGCTACCATGATGCCAACCAGACTTTCCTGGACAGACAACCCTACCAATATGTCTTGGAGCCCTGCTTCCACAGAGCCCTGCCCCACTAACGAAAGAGAGAGGCAGGTTGGGAGTGACATGTCAGCGCTCGTGTTCAGCAGGGAAGCAATTACAGAAACCAGACCTTCCACCATCTGCATCCCATAATGACCTTGGGTCCATATTCCCAGAGGCATAAAGACTAGGGAACCTATCAGGGGAGGAGATTGAATACGGAGTGCTGGGGGTAGGAATTGTGTGGAGTTGTGGGTACAAATTATCTTGTCCTATGAATTTGTCAGTGTTTCCTTTTTTATAAGCAAAAAAATCTATTTAATAGGGTCAAAAGCTCAAGCCTTCTCTTCGGAGGTGGTCTGCTATAAAACGAACTAGTGAATCATGGAAGAGAACATTAGGTGAGTCATTTTCTTATGATGAAAAGGGAAGTATAAATATTTTAAAGAGGGAGCACATTGGAATGTCTGAAACAGAGAGAAAAAATTGGAAGTATAGAGACCAATACATAAATGAGAGAGATGAGAGAAGAAAGATAATAAAGAGAAATGTTGATAGAAAACAGTAATTAAAGCAGGAACCAATTAAGCAGTTTTTGTACTGCCATCCCAGAGGCTCCAAAGTCCCTGGTTCAATACCCAGCACCACCATAAGCCAAGGCTGAGTTGAGCTCTGGTGTGTGTGAGGGATAGGGGAGGCGGGTTTAAAATAAAGTTTAAATAGAACTTCTTACACTAGGTTGAAGGACAATTATATAAAAAAATGTATGGGAAATTTAAGAATACATTTTAATTTCTTTATTGGAGAATTAATGTTTTATATTCTACAGTAAATACAATAATTTGTACATGCATAAAATTTCCCAGTTTTCCATATAACAATACAACCTGCACTAGATCTTCTGGTCCTCCTTTTTGGAACTGAATTCTACCCCCAACCTAGAGTCTTTTACTTTAGTGCAGTACACCAACTTCAGTTCATGTTCTGCTTGTGTTTTCTCTTCTGATCTTGTTTTTTAATTTCTGCCTGAGAGTGAGATAATCCCATATTCATCCTTCTGTTTCTGACTTATTTCACTTAACATGAATTTTTTAAGGTCCATCTAAGATCAGCTGAAAACAGTGAAGTCACCCATTTTAATAGCGAGTAGTATTCATATATATATACCACAACTTGCTCAACCACTCATCTGTTGTTGGACACATGGGTTGCTTCCAGGTTTGGTCTATTACAAATTGTGTTGCTAAGAACATAGGTATACAAAGATCTTTTTGGATGGATGTGTTGGGTTCCATAGGATATATCCCCAGGAGAGGAATCGCAGGATCACAGGGTAGGTCCATTTCTAGCCTTCTGAGAGTTCTCCAGACTGTTCTCCACAGAGGTTGGACCAATTCACATTCCCACCAGCAGTGCAGGAGGGTTCCTTTGACCCCACAACCTCTCCAGCATTTGCTGCTGTTACCTTTTCTGATGTATGACATTCTCATAGGAGTGAAGTGGTATCTTATTGTTATTTTTATTTGCATTTCTCTGACAATCAGAGACTTGGTGCATTTTTTCATGTGTTTCTCAGTCTTTTGAATCTCATCTGTGGAGAATATTCTGTCCATGTCCTCTCCCCACTTTTAAATGGGGTTAATCTTTTTCTTGTTGTTCATTTTGGCAATGTCTTTATATTTTGGTTATTAAACTCTTGTCTGATGTATGGCATGTAAAGATCTTCTCCCATTCTTTGAGGGGTCTTTTGGTTTGGGTAGTGGTTTCTTTTGCTGTGCAGAAGCTTTTTAATTTGATGTACTCCCATAGGTTTATGCTTGCCTTAGTCTTCTTTGTAATTGGATTTATTTCATTGAAGATGTCTTTAAAATTTATGCAGAAAAGAGTTCTGCCAATGTTTTCCTCTAAGTATCTGATAGTTTCTGGTCTAACATGTGGACTTGAGCAAAATGTGTATTCCAGTTTCTTGAGCTGAATGACTCTGAAAATATATAATAGCTCTAGTTTATCTATCTTGTCATTTAGAACTCTTATATATTTATTGATTTTTCTGCCTGGATGATCTGTCAAGCTGAGAGCATGGGGTGTTGAATTCACCTACTATTACTGTGTTGCTGTTAATATACTGCTGAAGCTCTTTCAGAAGATGTTTGATGTATTTAAATGTTGTCTCAATGGGTGCATAGATGTTAATATTTTTTAAGTCCTCTTAATTGACTGATCCACTGAGCATTAAGTAATGTCCACCCCTATCATTTTAATTTTATTTATTTTAAAGTCAAATATGAGAATAGCTGTTCCTACCCTTTTTTTGTGGGCCATTGGCTTGTATGATAATTTTCCATGCTTTCACTTTGAGCCTGTGTTTGTCTTGTTGAGTTAGGTGGGTTTCCTGTAGACAGCATATAGTTGGGTTCTTTTTTCTGATCCATCTTCCTACTCTGTGCCTTTTTATAGGTCAATTCAGGTCATTGATATTTATTGATATCAAAGCTTGAAGATGTTTTAACACATTCCATTCTTGTAGATTTTAGGAGTATTCTGATACATGGCATAATAATGGTGGCCTGACTCTTTATAGGAGACCTTTGAGAACTTCTTTCAGGGCAGGCTTGGTGATAGTTGATTCTTTAAACTCTAGTTTGTCTGAGAAGGTTTTCATGCCTCCATCAAGTCTGAATAACAGTCTAGCAGGATACAGTAGTCTTGGTTGAAAGCCTTTCTCATTGAGCACTCCTTAGATATCTTGCCATTCTCTTCTGGTCTGTAGTGTTTGTGTGGAGAATTCTGCTGCTAATCTTATGGGTTTTCCTCTGTAGGTGACTCTTTGTTTTTCTCTTGAAGCCTTCAGGATTATTTATTTATCCTTATTCCTTTCCATTCTGCATATGATGTGTCATGGTATCTTTAAGTCTGGATTAATTGTTTGACACACTCTGGGCTTCTTGAACCTTTATGTATTTTATGTTGTCTAGACTAGGGAAGTTCTCAGCTATTATGTCCTAGAGAATGCTTTCTTCCTCTCCCTCTCTTTCTTCCTCTGGTAAACCAATAATCAGTATATTATTTCTTTTGAAGTCATCCCATAGGTCTCCATTGTTGTTTTCAGAATCTCTTAATCTCTTTTTGAGATCTCTTAGTTAATTTTTAGTTGTTTGTAATTCATTCTCCATCTTTCTAATTCTGTCTTCAGCGTAATTTATTCTATTCTCTCTCCCCTCTACTGTATTCTGGAGTTCATCTATTTTGTTACCCTATTCTAGTACTGTTTTAGCTTGTTCAGCTAGTTATGTTCCTAGCTCAGCTATTTCATCTTTAAGATCTCTAATAACCTTGAGGTGATTAGTGTTTTCTTCCAGAGTCTCATTTGTTGTTTTTGCATTTCTGATGACAATTCTTTCAAACTCTTTATTCACTCCTGTTGTTTTGATGTTGACCTCATTATTTTGTGCTTCATCCTATGGGGGCTTTTAGCTGGACTCTTATCCTGGTTCATTTCTCCAATATATCTTCTTGTTGGTTTAACCATTCTATATAGTATATTGTGAGGTCCCTCTCTCAGTACTTTTCAAATTACTGATCCCTCTTGCCTGGATTGACTTATGCCTAAGTAAGGTAATTAAAGGGTTCATTCACAGTTGTGAAAATTGACAGTTGTTTCAATAGTATTTTAATCCCTGAGTTGGAGCACAGTGTCTTTAAAAGCTTCCTTTTGTTCTTTTTCTTCCCTGCAGGCAATGAGAGCCTGAGGGCTTTTAAAGTAGAAGTAGGCTTCTTAACTTAATCAAAGACTCCAGGCCAAGAGATAAATCAGGGTGGGGCAGAGATAATCCAGTGGTTATGCAAAGAGATTGTCACAGCCCCACCACTAGGCCACCAAGGTATAGATATTCTCCTGTGTTTCCTGGTTAGTTCTCTGTCACCTGGTATCAGCACAGGGTATGCCCGCTGCTGCTCCAGCTTCTGAGGGCAGTAGTAATGGAGACTCTCAGTTGCATTTGGTGAGTCTTAGGGGAGTCCTCTCCTCTGGTCAGCTGTCTATTTGTTGGTGAAACAGAGTGGAGATGGTGTCACAACTGTTAAACTGCTGGACTATTAGCAGCCACATAATGTCTCCCCAGGCTCCTCTATGTCCAGGAGCCATATATATTTGCATTCACTGGAGATTTGGTGGGTTCCTGAAGTCCTTCTAGTTCTGTCTTGTTGCGGTCCCAGATGATCTCCTTTGGTATTCCTAGTTGAATCCTGAGGTGAGAGGAGAGAATCACAGCTGCTGCTTCTCTGTAGCCCTGCCTCTGGAAGTAGTCCTAAGACTACAATTTTATATCAAAGGTAGTATCAATAGGACCTGGTAGTGAGTTTGGTTTTTACCTCCAAAAAGGAGAGGAACAGAGCAATTAGTCAAGGGTCATGGTATGAGTGAATGGAGAAGGAATAATTCATGGTAGGGGAGCACATTTATAGGAGAACTGTAAAGGTAATGAGGATGTTCATCTTGAATTTCAAGGAGATATCAATTCTCTCTTCTGGTGTGTGAGGTGGATCCCTTCACTCTCACTATGATGCAGCACCCTGAGAGTGACCCAAAGGTCCTTGGTGATCTTCTCTCCTACTATGTCCTCTTTCTGTTGGAGACAGAATGGCTTGGTGTGCTTCTGGAGCAAGGCTGCCAGTTCATATTCTTTGCATTTCTGTATCTGCCATCTAGGAAATTCTTCTGCCAAAAATTTGGGCTCCCATTTTCACAGACCTCTATTACCTCTCAGTGAGCCTTCCCAGACATCTTACCAAAAAGTCTAAGTCCCCACCTTTCAACTTCCTCTTCCTTTTTTCTTCCTTGATTTTTTTCATTAGCAGTTGTCACTCTCTAATATTTTGTATGCCATTCTTTTTTATCATTACCTATTTATCATATTGTAGCGGAAAGTCCAGGAAGGTGGAATTTCTGTTTTATATTTGTCATATTCTTTGTCCAATGCCTCAAGGGAGTCCTGATACATACTCTGGGATAGATAAATACCTGTGGGGAAAAGAAAGCAAGAAGGAAGAAGTGTAAGCAGAGATATGAGTAGTAATTATGGATCTATGAGTCTATGTTTAGAATTGTTGGAGTTGGTGTATGACAAAAAACACATTTTTTCTAACATGAATCCCTTTGTTTTCTTTTTCTAAAAAACTTTTATATTTTATTTATTTGTTTTTGGGTATAGATACAGAAAGCAACTGAGAGAGAAGGGGTATATAGAGAAGGAGAGAGACAGAGAGACACCTACAGCACTACTTCACCACTTGTGGAGCTGCCCACTACAGTTTTGAGTTGGAGTCATGTCAGGTGTGTGTTCGTTCAATTAGGTGCACCACCACCCAGCCCAAGAAAAAACTTTTATAAGTTGGTATTTTATCCAGTACTGTTAGTGAACTCATTTTTTAAATTATAGTGTATTTTTGAAGTGTATTATTTTATTGCGTTTGGTGATTTTAACTAGACAAACATCTTAGTTTAAATGATATTCTCTTTAATCTTTGAAACATATTACTTTTTTCTTGTCTTATTGCATTGGGCAAACATCCATAACATATTGAATAATAGCATATGTGGAAATATATGTTACTTCCCATTAAAGATTCTAAATTATCACTAGTTGATAGGCTGCATACCATGATTTTGCAGGGGAGACCAAGCTGAGCAACTGAATTTCTTATAGACAATATGAAATTAGTTAGAAAATTTGTTGTTATTACAGGTGTGGGTGCTCTGCTCTAACTCAAACTACCTGGCCAATAGGTATTTTGATAGAACCACTTAATGTCACATAATATTAATTTGCAAAATATCCAAGCTTTCTTTGCTGGTATGGAGTAACATTTCCAGCAGATGGCAGGGAAAAACTCTTGTGGTTTGGAGATTTTATATTCATGTTCTCCTTCTAGAATTCATTTGAATTTAAAAACCAAGCTTTTTAAATTGTTAAAATCTTAATTATAAATGTAAAAAAAATCTGCTCATGGGGTTCTCATACTGTTTTAGGGAATGAGCTTGTTGAAGCATATATCTTGCATTGCTTCTTTTCTTATCAGGAATCAAAGTATTCTTCTGCATCACCTCCATTCCTCTGGAGCTTTTGTGCAATATATATAAATGGAACCAAGCTGTGATGCACCAAGTTAAGCACACATAGTCCTAATCACAAGGACCTGTGCAAGGATCTACTTTCAAGCCCCCAGCTCTTCACCTGAAAGGTGGTTGCTTCTACAATTAGTGAAGCTGGTCTGCAAGTGTCTATCTTTCTCTCTCCCTCACTATCTTCTCTTGCTCTTTCAATTTTTCTCTACCCAATAAAATGTAAAATAGGGCCCTCAGGAGCATTGGGTTTATAGTGCTGGCACCGAGCCCCAACAAAAACTGTGGAGGAAAAAAAAAGGCTTGGTGTTCCTTGTCTCTTGATTCACTTTCACCAGTTCCATCTTCATGGTTACTAGAGTACTAATTAATTCTAAACATAGACTCATAGATGCATAATTCCTTCTTGATATGTCTGCTTATGTTTCTTTCTTTTTTATTGCTTTATATTCCCCACAGGTATTTATCTATCCCAGAGTATGTATCAGGACTAAATAAACACATGTTTATTGATTCTAGCTAGAAGAGGTAAAATTGTCAACTCTACTCTGCAGTCGGGTAGCCCATGTTCCATTCTGTAGAAAGTGTGATTTCCGATATCTCTGGAATGCAACTTCCACAGATAGTAACAGAGTGAGACACAGCAAAAAATAAATAAATAAATAAATAAATAAATAGAAGAAAACAACAGAAGAGCAAAGAAAGTGAAGCAAGAAGAGGAGAAACATGAAGCATATGGAGAAGATAACAAAAGTAGAGCAAAGAGGAAGAAGGCCAGAGTATTTGGTATCTGCTTAGATGAGACCATGCAATCATTCAATTAATTTTTTTGTTGTTGTGCAAAGACCTATGAAGGATAAAGGAGAAGGGAGAGAGCCTTTAGATAGTGATATGGTAAAAGCATATGAAGGTGAAGAGGAAAGAACTCAGTAGAAATGTTTTTCCAGGGGGCTGGAATATAACTCACTAGTAGATAACACTGTTTACGATGCATGAGGATTCAGTTCAGGTCCTGACCATCAAAGGGGAGCCCCACACAGGAAAGATTCATGAGCAGTGGAGCAGTGCTGTATCATCTCTTCTCTCTACTTCTCACCCTCTATCAAAAAATGAGAGAAAGAAAGAAAGAAAGAAAGAAAGAAAGAAAGAAAGGAAGGAAGGAAGGAAGACATGAAATAGAGAAAGGAAGGAAGGAAGGAAGGAAGGAAGGAAGGAAGGAAGGAAGGGAGGAAGGAAAGAAGGAAGTAAGGAAGGAAGGAAATAAGGAAGGAAAAGAGAGTCCACCATGGGAAGAGGGTGGCCCCAGAAATGAATCTGGTGACAAAAAAACATGTATAAATGAAATAAAGAAAGAAAGATAGAAAGAAAGAAAGAAAGAAAGAAAGAAAGAAAGAAAGAAAGGCTTTTCTAAAGGTATTCACTTTATTTTAAAATGAGACTCCACTTATCCTTCCTTATGCATGTTAAATAAACGAATGAGTGGTATCTGTCATCCATAAGGAATGTTCCTCAAAAGGAGTAAGGAGTTTGGGTTGAAAAAAGGAACAGAAGTGGAGGCATCACACTCCTAGGTCATAATCAAAACTACTTGGCACTGGAAGAAAAATAAACACACTGACCAATGGAACAGAATTGAGAGCCCAGAAATCAGTCTCCAAAGCTATGGACAGCTAATTTTTGACAAGAGGGGCCAAACTATTAAATGGAGAAAGGAGAGTCTCTTTAACAAATGGTGTTGGGAAAATTGTGTTGAACAGTGAAACTGAACCACTACATTTCACCACACACAAAAGTAAACTCTAAATGAATCAAGAACTTGGATGCTAGAGCAGAAATTGTCACATACATAGAGGAAAATATTGGTGGAACTCTTTTTTATCTAAATTTTATAGGCACTTTTACTGATACAGTCTCAATTGTAAGGAAGACTGAGACAAAAATAAACCAATGGGACTACATTAAATTGGAAAGTGTCTGCATAGCAAAACAAACCACTACCCAAACAAAAATACCCCTCACAGAATGGGAGATATTTACATGCCATACATCAGACAAAAGACTGCTAACTGAAATATAGGAAGTGCTCACCAAACTCAGAAACAAACAAAAAATGACCTCATTCAAAAATGGGGATATAAGCAGAATATTCACCACAGACAAAATCCAAAAGGTCAGCAGACATAAACAAACAAAAAGTTTAAGTTACTGATTGTCTCACCCCTGTGAATGTAATACAGGAGAAAGACTAGCATCAGCAAATGCTGGAGAGATTGTGGGGACAAGGGAGCCCTTCTGCACTGCTGGTGGAATGTAAATTGATCCTGTGGAGAGCAGTCTGGAGTGCTCTCAGAAGGCTAGAAATGCACCTACCTTGTGACTCAGCAATTCTTCTCCCAGGGATGTATTTGAAGGAGTCAACACACCCATCCAAAAGTATCTGTGTATACCTATGTTCGTAGCAGCACAATTTGTAATAGCCAAAACCTGGAAGCAACCAAGGTGTCCAACAACAATAGATGAGTAGCTGAAAAGTTATGGTCTATAGTCAATGTAACACTATTCTGCTATTAATAATAATGAATTCGCCCTCCACCCCATTTTTGCCATCAGGGCTATGGCTAGAGCTCAGTGCCCATCATAATTTTTGCCATTTTTTCCCTTTCTTTCTATTTTTATTGGACAGGACAGACAGAAACTGAGAGGGGAGAGAAAGATAGAGAGGAGGAAAAGAGAAAGTAGATACTTGTAGACATGTTTCTTCACTTGTGAAGATCCCCCTTGCATGTGGGGAGCAGAGGCTCAACCCTGAGCCCTTCCATATGGTGATATGTGCACTTAACTAGATGCACCACTGCCTGGCTCCCTGAATTCACCTTCTTCACTTCATCCTGGATAGATCTTGAAGGAATCACATTAAGAAAAGGATAAATATGGGATGATCTCACTCATAGAAGTTGAGAAACAAAAACAGAAATGAAAACACAGCAGAACTCAAAAAAAAGGAAGAAAAAAAAAGAAAGGAAGAGAGGAAAAATGTAGCAAAGAGAAAAGGAAGGAAGAAAGGAAGGAAGGGAAAAAGGAAAAATTAAAAAAAAATCATTATAAAAAGAATCTGTCAGTCAGACTACCCACAAATCTTTCATCAAAGATTTGGGGTAAGATTATATACATGAAATGCACTTACCTGTCCATTTTATAATCTACATACCTGCCCAGGTACAGAGCACTCTCATCACCTCAAGTCTCATGCACTCACCCACTGATTCCATCATTAAGAAGTTTGCTTGGTTTTCAAAGTTGTGTGAATGGCTTCTCATATTCAATGCAATATGCATGAGATTCATTCAAGTAGTTCCATGTACGGAAGTTGATTATTTTAGTTTCTAAATTGTTTATCCCAAGAATGATGTACTTATTCTCCATTTGATGACTCCTTGGGTTGCAATTTGGGATTACACTGACTAAAATAGATAGATAAGCAACTCTTCTAAGAAAGCATACCTTTGTTCTTTTCAGAATAGGTTCAGTGAACGCAAAAGATAGGTGTATATTAAATGGGGAGAGATTGATCGACAGCTGTCTTAAGTACCGATTTTTTAAAAAATATTTTCAACAGTAATAATCAGGGATGTAGATTTGATGTTGATTTTAGTATATTCGTTTCTCTGTATGTGAAATGGTGTTTCATAACATAATTTGTATTGCCTTAGCTATTGACGTTGTAACTAACACCTTCTCATGCACCTATTTTCACATAATGATATGTCTTCTTTTATGAAGTAGTTATGCATGTCATTTGTCCTTTTTTTTTCTGCTTTACTTGAATTTTTTTTAACTGACAGGAAATCACTGTATTTTCTATAAACTAAGCTATTTGTCTTAGTGTAAAAAGTTGTATTGTGCTGCCAATATTTCCCCCCAGCCTGTGTCTTCCATTTCATTTACTTAATGGTACCTTTTGATGAGAAAAAGCTTTTAATTTTGAGGAAGCTCAAACTGTCAATTTATTTTCTTTTATGGTTATTGCTTCTTGTATCCTGCTAAGAAACTTTGTCTATTCCAAAATAACAATTATATTCTTTGGTTTTTCTCTTAAGATCTTGAAGTTATAGACTTCACATGTAAAACTATAATCTCAATTAATTTTTGAAAAAGGTATAAAATTGCTACTAATGTATTGTTTTTTTCTATATGGAGATATAACCATTAGAGTAGTGGTTTGTTAAAAATTACAGAAGCCAGACCTTCCACCTTCTGCATCCCATAATGACCCCCGTCCATACTCCCAGAGGGATAAAGAATAAGAAAGCTGTGAGGTGAGGGGTTATGGACTTCTCATGTGAAGTTGTACCCCTCTTATCCTACGGTTTTGTCAGTGTTTCCTTTTTTTTTTTTTTTTCCAACAAGGGTTATTGCTGGGCTCGGTGCCTGCACCATGAATCAACCGCTCCTGGAGGCCATTTTTTCCCCCTTTGCTGCCCTTGTTGCTGTAGCCTCGTTGTGGTTATTAATATTACCATTGTTGATGTTGTACATTGTTGGATAGGACAGAGAGAAATGGAGAGAGGAGGGGAAGACAGAAAGTGGGAGAGAAAGATAAACACCTGCAGACCTGCTTCACCGCCTGTGAAGCGACTCCCCTGCTGGTGGGGAGCCGGCTCGAACCCGGATACTTACGCTGGCCCCTGCGCTTTGCACCACATGCGCTTAACCCACTGCGCCACTGACCGACCCCCAGCGCTTCCTTTTTTATAAATAAATTTATTTTTAATTCCTTGTTCTACTGAACTGTCTTGACATCATTGTGAAAAATGCAAGTGTCTTTATAGTGGATAACTGGAGAAGAGGAAGAGGAAGGGGGTATATAAGTCAGTTAAAAGGAATTAATTGTAGGGTAAAGGATAGAAACTAGAGTTTGTTTTTTTGTTTTTGTTTTTTAGTAATGATGGACAAGACCATAGGACAAGTGGGGTTCTATTCCCACCACCAGAGTTCTGCATCCCATTGTCCTCCATTGGGAGTTTTCCTGTTCTCTATCCCTCTGGGAGAATGGACCAGGGTCATTATGGAGTTCAGAAGGTGGAAGGTCTGGCTTCTGTAATTGCTTCCCCACTGAACATGGATGCTGGCAGGTCGATCCGTACTCCCAGCCTGAGAAACTAGACACTTGATGATAAACATAATATAGCATATGCTGACATTGATCTATAATGTTGCACACCTAAAACTTATAAGTGCTATTTCAATGAAAAAATCATATAAATAAAAGTCAAAAATAAATATTTTTGATTATGTGTCAAAAATATATTTTTATGTGTCAATTGTTTTTCATTGACCTATATGCCTAAATGTATACCAACAATATTTATCCAATGAATCATAATTTTGTAGGATGTTTTGATGTTAGTTATTAAACCCCCAATTTACTTTGTTAAAAATACTTTAATCTAGACCTTTCACACACCAATAAAGTCTTAGATACATAATTACTATTTCTTTTTTTCTTTTATTTGTAAAATTGAAAGTATTGACAAACCATAGATTAAGAGAGGTGAAATTCCACACATTTCCCACCACCAGAGTTTCATATCCCACTCTGTCTATTGGAAGATTTCCTATTTTTTATCCCCCTGGGAGCATGGACCCAGGGTTATTATGGGGCCTAGAAAGTGGGAAATCTGGCTTCTGTAATTGTTTCTCCCGTGGACATGAGCATTGAAAGGTTGATCCAGACTCCCAGCCTATTCCTATCTTTCCCTACTGGGGCAGGGCTCTGGAGACGTTGGGTTCCAGAGTACATTGGTAAAGGTGTTTGTCCGGGCGAGTCAGGTTAACATCATGGTAGCATCTGCAACTTGGTGTTTGGAACACATGTTCCTTTGCTTCCTCCTTTCTTGTGGGACTCGGTTCAGTAGTTCTTGTAAGGTGGGGTTCATTGTGGCAAATTCCTTTAGTGCTTGGATATTTGAGAAAACCTTTATTTCTCCCTCATATTTGAAGAATAATTTTGCAGGATATAATATTCGTGGCTGGAATTCCCTCTCGTTTAGAACTTTGAATATGAATCAGGTCTGCAGGTGTCTTTCTCTCCCTCTCTCTGTCTTCCCCTCCTCTCTCAATTTCTAACAATGACATCAATAACAACAAAAATAATAACTACAATGATAAAAAAACAAGAGCAACAAAAGGGAAAATAAATAAATATTTTTTAAAAGAAGTCCAAACCTCTTCCACTAAGATGTCTCTCAGGCTGTGCACCATGCTAAGTGTATAGTTCTCTGACGTCTGTGTTCTCAAATTGTGTAACCATAATTACTATATCAATGAGGAGGAAAGACATTAGATTTTCAAGAGAATTGTGTTTAATCTATTGGTTATTAAGGGTGAGACTGACATACCCATTATATTGATTTTCCCAATCTGTGGACATGGTAAATCTCTTCATTTATTTCACCTTTACAACCCACATTTTTATTTTTGCATAAAAGGCACATGTCTATTAAAGCTGTCCTCAAGAATGATTATTTTTTATTTATAAAATGGAGACATTCACAAGACCATAGGATAAAAGGAGTATAATTCTTACCACCAGAACTTCATACACTCTCCCCCATACCGCCTCCACACACACCAAGCTCTCCTATTCTTTATCCCTCTGGGAGTATGGACCCAGGATCATTATGGGGTGTAGAAGGTGGAACATCTGACTTCTGCAATTGCTTCCCCACTGAACATGGGTGTTGGCAGTCAGTCCAAACTCCCAATTGGTCTCTCTCTTCCCCTAGGGCTCTGGGGAAGTGGGGTTCCAGGACACATTGGTGGGATTGTCTGCTCAGGGAATTCAGGTTGGCATCATGGTAGCATCTGGAACCTGGTGGCTGAAAAGCAGTTAAGATATAAAGCAGAACAAATTGTTGACTAATCATGAACCTCAAGGCAAGAATATTACAGATGAAGATTGTGGTCTATGTTTTGGAGAAAGCTAGTAGGTCTATTTTAGGTATGTACTAAGGGGCCAATGGCTTTACTACTTTTTGCCTGTGTCTGACAGCTAATATGCAGGGGGACCCAAAGTATTGTCTGGGAAGAATATGTCATAGTTGGAAAAAGGCCCAGAAAGCACATTCTGACTGAGTTTGGAATATGAAACCAAAGAATTATTTTTATTTCGTAAATTAAATTATTTTAAGAATGTATTTCTAGTTGATGATTATTATTGTTTTGGGGATATTTTTAAGTTGGCTTACCCTGTGGCTATGTTAGTTTTATTTAATCTGTTAAATTTTATTCTTAGGAAATTTATAGGGAGTCGGGCAGTAGCGCAGCGGGTTAAGCGCAGGTGGCACAAAGCGCAAAGACCAGCATAAAGACCCCAGTTCAAGCCCCCGGCTCCCCACCTGCAGGGGAGTCGCTTCACAGGCGGTGAAGCAGGTCTGCAGGTGTCTGTCTTTCTCTCCCCTTCTCTGTCTTCCCCTCCTCTCTCCATTTCTCTCTGTCCTATCCAACATCAATAACACCAATAACTACAACAATAAAACAACAAGGGCAACAAACGGGAATAAATAAATAAATAAATAAATAATTTTTTAAAAATAGAAAAAAAAAGAAATTTATATATGGATAATGTTATCTGTGAACAAGACAAATTTTATTTTTTCTTTAAACTATGTATGCCTTTATATTTTCCTGTTTTTTACCCTTTACAAATAAATCTAGAACAATATTAAATAAAAGTAAAAAGGTAAAAATTTTGCATCACTCTTGCTATGAGTGTAAAAAAATTCTATATTTTTAAATCCCTGTATGATGTATTTCCTGATGTGACGAATTATACTGATAGGCTTTTGAATGTTAAACAAACATGATATCCTTAGGAAAAAATTCATTTAGTCATGGCACATCATAATTAGACATCACAGCATTTTATTTGCTACTAATGTGTTTAGAATTATTTTCTCTATGTTAATAATGGATTTGGTATATAATTTTACTTCCTGTTAAGCCATTTTTAGATTTTAATATTGGAATTAAACTGGCATCATGAAATGATTTGGAACTTATTCACTCTGCTTCTCTATTTTGAAAGAGTGTTAAGATGGGTAATTGGCAAATTAAATTCATATGTAGTATACCAGAGCAGTTTTCATGGCAAAAGCTATGGAATTATGAAATGATCTTATGGATATAAAGTTACTTGGATGGCATGTTTTTCCTTGTACAAATTGCAAAGTACAATTTTTATTTTTTTTAAGTGGCCATTATATTAGATTTGGGGAAAATGGACATGAAATGTTCATGGTATTCCTTTACTATTCATTAAATACCACAGGAGCTCACCTAGTTAAGCACAAATATTACAAAATACAAAGACCCGGGTTTGAGCCCTTGCCCCCCACCTACAGGGTAGGGTGTTCACTGCACAAGCTGTGAAGCAGGTCTGCAGGTGTGTATCTTTCTCTCCCTCTCTCTATCTCTCTGTCCTCTCTCAACTCCTGTCTTATTTAATACATTTTTAATGTTTATTTATAAAAAGGAAACACTAACAAAAACTATAGGATAAGAGGGGTACAAGTCCACACAGTTCCCACCACCAAAACTTCCTATCCTATCCCCTCCCCTGATAGCTTCCCTGTTCTTTATCCCTCTGGGAGTATGGACCAAGGGTTATCGTGGGTGCAGAAGGTGTAAGGTCTGGCTTCTGTAATTGCTTCCCCACTGAACATGGGCATCAGAAGGTCAATCCATACTCCCAGCCTGTCTCTCTCATTCTCTAGTGGGGCAAGGCTCTGGGGAAGCAGGACTCCAGGACACATCGGTGGGGTCGTCTGCCCAGGGATGTACGGTTGGCATCATGGTAGCGTCTGGAACCTGGTGGCTGAAAATCGAGTTAACATACAAAGCCAAACAAATTGTTGACTGATCATGAACCTAAAGGCTAAATTAGTTCAGATGATGAGGTGGGGGGGGGGGGTCGTCTCCATTCTGCATATAGTTAGTAGGCCTATTTTAGTTATATTCTAAAGGGCCCATGACTATACTAGTTTTGGGGTTTTTTTGTATGTGTGTGTGTGTGTGTGTTTGCATGTGTTCATGACCACAGAATGTGAGCTCAGATCTACAGGGATGCAGAGGTTGGTCACATATGCTCTCAAGCTGAATATGGGCCTCAGATCAAATTGACGGGGTTTACAGTCAACAATATTTATACACCTTTCCTATATTTGGGAGCTGCTCTCTTCCCTGATCCAGCCATGGTTCTCTCTTCCCTGGTCCTTTTTCCAGCCATGACATTATCTCCCCAGACAATAACTTGGATCCACCTGCATATCAAATGCTGTGCTCAGGGAAGAAAAAAAAAATTCCTTTTTTTTTGAGGTAAAAAGAATGGCCACTAGGAGCAGTGGATTCATAGTGCTGGGAACAAGCCCCAGCAATAGCCCTGGGTGTAATAATAATAATAATAATAATAATAATAATAATAATAATAACAACAATAATAATAAAATATATAAATCATTGTTCATTAAATATCTAAAGATCTTCTGTTGATATCTTCTTTTAATGAAATTTGAATTTATTTTATTTTTATCTTTTAAATTCTATAGATCCCATTGTTGGGGAGATGTTGATTTATAAATCTGTTATCATTTTTTGTTTCCCTACTGCTCTGTGTGTGTGTTAATGTGTGTATGTGTGTGTGTGAGCTGTGCGAGTGCCTGCGTGTGTGTTCTGTATTACATGTCTTTTTCAGATTTGACCAAATTGTTAACCTTTTTAAAGAACTTTTTCACTTTGTTAATTTCTTAATTGTGGGTTTTCCATTTCATTTAGTTCAGTTCTAACCTTTACTGTTTTTATTATATTTCTTTCTTTGGGATTAATTTGTTCTTACTTAACTAGCTTCTTAAGGTAGATAATTAACTTTAAATTTTTTCTTCACTCTTAATTATGCTTTCAAATTTATAAATTTCCTTCTAGGCACTGTTTTAATACCAGTATATAAGTGATTCTGTATTCATATTTTCATTTTCATTTACTTCAAAATATTTTCTCATTTCCATTGTGGTTTCTTCACTGACTTGTGAGTTATTTACAAGGGTTCATCTTAATGAACAACTAATTGGGTATCTTAGTGTTATTAATTTTGAATCTAATTGTACTTCCAAGTTTGTGTATCATGGTTATGTTGGAACCACAAAATTATCTGTTAAAGTATTCCCTCCTCTAATTTATTTTGACTAATGAACATATTATTTATTGTATTAATCCTATAAAATCTACTCAGACCTATTTTATGTCACAACATAAGGTCATTCTGTCACAGTAAACTTTCCATATGTGGAGAAAAAGAATATGCATCCTGCAATTGTGGAATATAGTGTCTTATAAATGTCAGACCAAATTTGTTGATATACTTTAATCTTCCATATGTTTTTACATGTATTTTTATTGATTTTATAATGAATGACAAGACCGTAGGACAAGAGGAGTGCAATTCCACACAGTTCCCACCACCAGAGTTCCTTAACCCATCCCTCCCCCATTGGAAACTTCCCTATTCTTTATCCCTCTGGGAGTATGGACCCATGATCATTATGGGGTGTAGAAGGTGGAAGGTCTGGCTTCTGTAATTGCTTCTCCACTGGACATGGGCATTGGCAGGTTGATCCATACTCCCAGCCTGTTTTTATTTATTTATTTATTTGAATTATTGAGAGTGATATGGAAAGATACTGAGACCAGAGCACTGTTCAACTATGGCTTGTGGCGGTATGGGTGATTGAGTCTAGAACTTTAGAGTCTAGGCAAGAAAGTCTTTCTGCAAGGCCACTGTGCTATCCCCCTCCTAGAGTGTCCCTGTATTACTATCTTAATATATCTTCTTTCATTATCTTTATTTATTTATTTGATAGAGACAGTCAGAAATTGAGAGGGTAGGGAGAGATAGAAAGGGAAATAGATACCTCAGTACTGCTTCACCAGTCACAAAGCTATCCCCTGCCAGCGGGACTGGGGACTAAAACCCAGGTCCTTACTATACACTGTTAGATGCACTCCACCAGGTGTGCCACCACCCAGACCCATTGTAATATTTCTTATAGATTTTGAATAGACACGGACAGAAATTGAGAGGGAAGGAGAAAATGAGAGAGACAAAGAGACACCTGCACCACTGCTTCAACTCTTGTTAAGTTTGCCCCCTGCAAGTGGGAACCAGTGTCTTGAGCCTGGGTCCTTGTGCATGGTAACATGAGTTCTTTAGTAGATGCACCACCATTAGATGCTCTATTAGATAGCTCACATAGCTCAGGACACTGGTTCCCACTCGCAGGGGGCAAGCTTAACAAGTCACCAGAGTTCTTTCTGGGGCTAGGAATCTGCTGATCTGGTAGCCATTTTTTACCTTTTTTTCTATCTATTTTTATTTGACAGGGCAGAGAGAAATTGAGAAAGGAGAGTAGATAGAAAGGGGCTGAGAAAGATAGACACCTGCAGACTTGTTTCACTGCTCATGAAGCTTTCCCACTGTAGGTGGGGAACGGGGGCTCAAACCTGGGTTCTTGTGCTTAGTATTATGTGCACCTAAGTAGATGAACCACTGCCTGTCCCATATTCTTTATTTTTATTATTGGTGATTTAATAATTATCTACAAAGGGAGTCAGGTGGTAGCGCAGCGGGTTAAGCGCATGTGGCACAAAGCACAAGGACTGGCTGAAGGATTCCAGTTTGAGCCCCCGGCTCCCACCTGCAGGGGAGTCCCCCTCACAGGCAGTGAAGCATGTCTGCAGGCATCTATCTTTCTCACCCTCTCTCTGTCTTCCCCTCCTCTCTCCATTTCTCTCTGTCCTATCCAACAATGGCAATATCAATAAAAGTAATAATAACTACAACAATAAAAAGACAACAAAAGGTAAAATAAATAAAAATTTTAAGAAAAGATTTAAAAAAATAATGATCTACAAGATTGTACAGTTCCACACAATTCCCACCACCAGTATCCCACCATACGCTATCCCCTCCATTGGAAGCTTCCCTATTCTTTATCCCTCTGGGATCATGGACCCAGGATCATTATGGCCTGTAGAAGAAATTACTTCTTCATTAGACATGGGTATTGGCAGGTCAATCCATACTCTCAGCCTGATTATATCTTTGTCAGGTAGTAGGGCTCTGGGGAGGTGGGGTTCCAGGACGTCATGGTGAGGTCATTTGCCCAGGTTGGTGTCATGGTAGCTTCTACAACTTGACTGATGAAAAGCATTAAGATAAAAAGCAGAATAAAGATATATTATTGTTTAATAATCAGGAACTTAAAGTTAAGAATATAGCAGAGGAGATTTGGGGTCTTCATGTTAGAAGAAGCTAGGAAGTCTATTTTAGGAATATTCCAAGGGGCCCATGACTTTACTAATTTTTGCCTGAGCTCAACAGCTAACGTGCAGGTGAGCTAAAAGGATTATATGTGGAGAAAGAGTCAGAGTTGAGAATAGGACTAGAAATCTGGATCAGGGCAGATAGTGCCTGTCTCTGTTTTTTTTTCCCCTCCAGTTTTTAAAATATATTTATTTATTCCCTTTTGTTGCCCTTGTTGTTGTTGTTATTGATGTCGTTGTTGTTGTTGGATAGGACAGAGAGAAATGGAGAGAGGAGGGGAAGACAGAGAGGGGAGAGAAAGACAGACACCTGCAGACCTGCTTCACTGCCTGTGAAGCGACTCTTCTGCAGGTGGGGAGCCAGGGGTTCGAACCAGGATCCTTAGGCAGGTCCTTGCACTTGGCTCCACTAGTGCTTAACCTGCTGTGCTACCGCCTGACTCCCATTCCCTCCAGTTTTATTGCAGTGGCTTGGTGCCTGCACTACAAATCCACTGCTCCTGGAGGCCATTTTTCCCCTTTTATTGCCCTTGTTGTTTATCATTGTTGTAGTTATTATTATTGTTATTATTGCTGTCATTGTTTTTGGCTGGGACAGAGAGAACTCAAGAGAGGAGGCGAAGACAAAGAAAGGGAGAGAAAGACAGACACCTGCAGACCTGCTCACCATTTGTGAAGTGACCCCCTGCAGGTGTGGAGCCCAGGGCTCAAACCGGGTTCCCTATTTAGGTCTGCAGGTCCATGCACTTCAAGCCATGTGCACTTAACTCACTACACAACCACCCGGCCCCCACCAGCCTCTTATTTTTAATGCTTTGCGTCCTTTTTTTTAATCCAACATAGTAGACATTAATGATTAATTCCCCATATATGATTAGGAATATTTTCACTGTAACTTTAAAAGTTATGAGAAAAATAACTTTGTAATAATTTTTCAAAGATGTCTTCACTATAACACCAAAAGCATGATCCATAGAAAACAATTTGATGGGAGGCAAGTCGATAGCATAATGGTTGTGCAAAAAGACTCTCATGCCTGAGGCTCCAAAGTACAAGGTTCAATTCCCCACACTATCATAAGCCAGAGCTGAGTAGTGCTCTTTAAAAAAAAAAAGTGGATGGCCGTACACCTAGTTGACAGCACACAGGTTACTGTGCACCAGGACCTGGACTCAAGCTCCCAGTCCTCACCTACAGGGTGAAAGCTTTATGAGTGGTGAAGCAGTGTTGCAGGTATCTCTTTATCTCTTTCCATTTCTATCACCCCTTCTCCTTTTGATTTCTGGCTGTCTCTATCTTACAAATAAAGATAATTAAAAACTAAAGAAAGAAAAGAAAAGAGAAGAAACATATCTGATTTCAAACAAGGTAAGAAAGGCTTGTCTTTCTACTATAAGAAATTTAAACCAAAAGAAAATTAAATGAGGGGACCAGGCTGTGGTGCACAGGGTTAAACACACATAGTAGGAAGCACAAGGATCCTGGTTTGAGCCCCTAGCTCCCCAACTGCAGGGAGTTCACTTGTCAAGCAGTGAAACAGGTCTGTGGGTACCTATCTTTCACTATCTCTCTATCTTCCATTCCCCCCATCAATTTCTCTCTGTCCTATATAAAAAAAAAAATGCCACAAGAGCAGTAGATTCCTAGTGTCAGTGATAACCCTGGAGGCAAAAAAAAAAAAAAGAAAGAAAGAAAAAAGACAAAAGAAAAAGAAAAGAGAAAAGAAAGGAAATAAAAGAAAAAACATAGACTGTACTAAAAAAATACAGATAATTTATCTGATAAAGAACTTTTCTGAATATATAAATATTTTTACAACTTAAAAAGAGGACAGCTGGTATTTTTCAGAATGTATAAAAGCAGATACTTAGCAAGTAAAAACTTACTTACAAGTTCACTACAGAATTAGCCATGGGGCCTTTGAAAGAGCAAAAATAAAGGTCCTGAAACTGAAGTTGCACTTGCTTCATGATTAATCCACCTTTTCTTATCTGATGGTAAATATGAAATGTCTGAAATTTTTTTAAATATTTTATTTTATTTTATTCCCTTTTGTTGCCCTTGTTGTTTTATTGTTGTAGTTATTGTTGTTGTCGTCGTTGTTGGATAGGACAGAGAGAAATGGAGAGAGGAGGGGAAGACAGAGAGGAGGAGAGAAAGATAGACACCTGCAGACCTGCTTCACCACCTGTGAAGCGACTCCCCTGCAGGTGGGGAGCCGGGGGCTCGAACCGGGATCCTTATGCCGGTCCTTGCGCTTTGAGCCACGTGCACTTAACCCGCTGCGCTACAGCCCGACTCCCATGTCTGAAAATTTTAAGTGTCACAGAGGATGGGGAGAAATTGCAGCTCTTACCTCACTGTTGGGACAGTAAATTGGAGTGGTCATTCACAAAGGAGCTTGATAGTGTCTCTTCAAGTGGAAAATATTATCTTCCACGTCTCAGCAATTCTACTCTGAAGAACATGCACTTAACACACACTGATACATCCTTAAGGACATCCATAGCAGCAATGCTTGCAATAGTGTGGAGTTGATCATATTAAGTACATAAAGAAAAAAAAAAGTTCACTATCATTTGGGCATTAAAAAGACACATCAAAATCCTACTGAATAGCACTTCACACTCAGTAGCATGGCCATAATCAAGGAGGCAGCTGGATGGGAGGGAGGGGAAATGTGATCTTCATGGAGAAACAGGTGGATGTGTAAAAAAACACAGCAATTTTGGGAATAATTCCTGAAAAATCCCTTAATAGTGAAATGCATATTGACCATGAGCCTGGTCTAGCAATGTCAAACATCAGTATTTACCCAGAGAAGGGGAAGCATATTTATCTGCACAAAAACTGGCAGAGGAATTTCCAAGGTGGTTTTATTTGTCACAGCCAATGGTTGGAGAGAAGTCAAATTCCCATCAGCCCTTGGGATGGGTGATTACAATGACCTCTAGTGAAACAGTAGAATTTTACTGAGCTATAGATATGGAGTCTTCAAATTGACTCCCTCAGCATTTTGTTTTGGGTTGTTTCAAACAAATGCTGTCATCTCCACGTCCAGTCAGTTCTTCATGCCACGTGTATATTTCCCACCATAAATACTGCACTTGGAGTCTCTGGAACTTTCTCTTTTTTGTTATTATTTATTTACTTATAAAATGGAAACATTGACAAGACCATAGTATAAGAGGGGTACATTGCCACACATTGCCCACCCCCAGAGCTCCATATCTATTCCCCTCCCCTGATAGCTTCTCTATTCTTTATCCCTCTGGGAGTATGGACCCAGAATTATTGTGGGGAGCAGAAGGTGGAAGGTCTGGCTTCCGTAATTGCTTCTCCGCTGACCATGAGCATTGGCAGGTCGATCCATACTCCCAGCCCCTCTCTCTCTTTCCCTAGTGGGGAAGGGATCTGGGGAACCTTCTTTTGGTCCTTTGGTGCAGTTTCTATGGCTCAACCTAACTTTTCAGCATTTGGGCTGCAGTTCCTGTAACTGTCTTCTGCCATATGCTAAGGGACATCACACTAACGTCTCTCATTAGGATGAACAAATTGGTGCCCCAAACTCAACAAACTCCTGCCATGCAGGGCCTTGTGTCCTGGTAAATGGCCTGGTGAATTCTCTAAAGCCAAGCTGTGATTTCAGGAGGAATCCATATACTCAGTCAGGAGTCTGTTTGTTATGTATGTATGTTAAACTTTCTATAAACAGAATCTTACTGTATTCATTCTTTAAAAAACAATTATATATATATTTATTTTCCCTTTTGTTGCCCTTGTTGTTTTATTGTTGTAGTTATTGTTATTGTTATTGACATCATCATTGTTGAATAGGACAAAGAGAAATGAAGAGAGGAGGGGAAGACAGAGAAGGGGAGAGAAAGACAGACACCTGCAGACCTGCTTCAAAGCCTATGAAGCGACTCCCCTGCAGGTGGGGAGCCGGGAGCTCGAACCGGGATCCTTACGCCTGTCCTTGTGCTTGGCGCCACCTGCGCTTAACCCACTGTGCTACTTCCAGGTTCCCATATTGTATTTATTCTTTCCCAATTTTTCACCCAATGTGGGCTTATCCTATGAGTTCATGTTGGGATTGATAGATTAACTCTCAGCACTGTATGCAATTACATCTGATGAACAAAGCTTCATTTCCTTTATCCATGGTCTTGTTGAGTATTTAGAATGTTTGTTCTTTCTCCTCAGCTGTTACAGACACCACTGCAATGGATGACCTTGAACTGTATCAGTGTTTTGATTTTTTCCTCTTCCCCTCTTTGTCATTTTTGGTTTTTGTTCTTGTGTGTTTGTTTCTCTCCCAGGGTTATCTCTTTCTTGGGCCTTTATGATGAATCCACTGGGGTGGTCTTTTTTTTCATTTTCTTTTAAAGACAGTGAAGAGGAGTGCACCTGGATGAGTGCACACATTACACTGAAAAAGGACTCAGTTCTAGCCCCCAGACCCCACCTTCAGAGAATAACCTTCACAATAGATGAGGCAGGGATGCACATGTCTCTCCTTCTCTCTCTCTTCATATACCCATTACCTCTCAATTTCTCTCTGTTTCTATCCAAAATCAATAAAGAAAAATAATTAAAAGAAAAAAAAAACTAGAAAGAGAGAAACCTGAAGCACTTCTCCACAAGGACGGAAGCTTCCCTCTCCTGCAGGCTGGGACCAAGGGCTTGAACCCAGGTCCTCCAACATGGTAACTTGTTGTTGGGCTAGCTTTGTGGGCTGGAGAGAGGATCCAGGAACTCATGGCGGCATGGTAATACAATTCTTTATTCACACGGGAATGCCCCAGAGTTGGGTGTGAACACAGTGGGTTAAGCCATGTGGCGCCAAACTGCAATGGCTGCCTTCCACTCTGCACACCAGCTCTTCTCCAGTTCGGGATGCAGGAGAGAAAAGAGTGAAAGCAGGAACAGAGTGGGTTTTATGGGATAAAACAGGAAGTGGCAAGTAGAGAATGGAGATGGCTAGGAAAGGGGGTGGAGAAAATAAAAATAAAAATAAAAAAACACTAGGAACTTCCTTAGCTACCATTGCTATGGTTTTAGCTGGTGGAATTAGCAATATAGCAATACCCTGAGGGGATAACGTGGTGGGGAGACCTTTAGTCATTTATAAGACAAAGCAGAAGATTGGTATGTAGATAAAGGGAGAGGCCATTACTGGCATAGGGTGGTTTGTGGGCCCTGCATAACTCAACCACATCTGCACAATTTCTCAACATCTCCCCCTTTCTTTTTATCTAATGGTCATAGTATCAGGAATCAGGGGTGCTTTGTGAGGCAGGGTGTCTGCTATGATGAGGCACACCTTTGGGGTTACTCCTGTCCCTCCTTGCTCAACCTCTCAGTAGAGAGAGAGACTAACAGGATAGACACACTCCTCAGCTTCATCCCTGCCAAGCTCAACCACATCCTCACAATTAACTAACAACATGTACACAGTACTAGTATCATCACCTCCTGGCCCCTAGTATTTTCATCGAGATGCATTAATTAATTTCATTTTTACCATCTCATAGACACATGGATGTATCATGAAGTTTAAATTTCAAATAGTTCATTTGCTTAGACACCTTCTAAATTTCTGTGGTAACTGCATTATTAATACTATCATTTAATTATCATTATTATTTTGGAATGTGAGTCTCTTCATGCACAGTTTCATTACCCTAGCCAAGCTTAAGGTGCAGAGAAAAAGGGAGGGAGATGTCACAGCAATTAAGTTTTCACTATTGCCATTATATCTCCCATGTGGTACTGAGAAATTTTATTTATGTATTTATCTGTTTATTTTATCAGAACACTGTTCATCTCTGATTTATGGTGGCACAGAGAATTGGATCTAGAATTTTAGAGCCCAGAGAGGAATGTCTTTTTACAGAGCCCCTCTGCTATCTCCCCTGTCCTTGTATTTTACCGTAAGAAATTTGATACATACAGCATTGAATCCTACACCAGACATAGAAAACTTACTTGGAGCTCCATTGCCACACTTGGGGAAGCCTGGTGTAACTATAGCATGATCTGCAGCTTTCTGTACTCAAGCACACTTCAATTTCTTTCAGAAACAAAATGTTCCTACTGTACTTTCAGGCTTTGTGAGGAGTTACGAAATACAAGAAGAATAGGGACCCACTGGTGGTGCATCTGGTTGAGCACACATATTGCAGTGCACAAGGACCAGGGTTCTTGCCCCCAGTTCCCACTTGCAGCGGGAGAACTTTGTGAGTGGTGAAGCAGTGATGCAGGTGTCTCTCTGTCTCTCTCCCTGTCTATCTTCCCTCCTCCTCTCAATTTTTGGCTGTCTCTATCCAATAAATAAATAAAGATATTAAATTTTTTTAAAGACAAGAAGAATAAAGGAGTATAGGAAAAGGATAGTCAAGTTGGCAAGACATTCAGGAAGTCTTGGGGGTGGGTAGTGGGGGAGTATAAACAAACACCCAGACTGATGTGGGGTGGTTGGTTTGGAGATAGGTGATCAAGGAGGTCTTCAGTAGAGGAGGCAGCAAAAACAACTCTGGTGGTACCAGAGTGTGAGAGTCCCCCAAGGAAATAATTATTAGTCCTTCTACTGTGGGGGGGGGGGCAGTACAGTCCATCAAATTGACATTCCAATCCATGATTAGAGGGAAGGACAACAATTGAAAGCAAACACTGAGAAATATTAACAGAAAATCGACAAGAAAATTTCATGTCTGTAAAAATTAATAAGAGCAAGGAGTCAATATTATGTGAATCTTTCAACTTCATTTTTCAGTAATGTTTTTTAGCTGTGATTTTCAAAATGCTGTGTGTGACAGAGAGAAAAGCAAAAAGCACTCCCAACATAGGTCATTAGAAGTGTGTCCAGTGCTTCCATCTTCTCAGGGGAACAGTAGGAGGGCAGGAGGCTCAGGGGGGTTGGTAAAAGTGGTGGGAACTCAGGTAGAGTCCAGAGATCTTACCCAGGGATCTGTGCTCTAAGTCTAAGGCAGGAGTAGCCAGCACTGGGTTTCTGACAGAGTGGACCCATCAGGAAAGCTTAAGTAAGACAGTGACTTGGAGGCTTCCTGGTCATCTCTTCTCTATGCATGCAAAGACAACCAGTCAGAATGGCAAGAGCTCACAGTACAAACTAAACCCAGGGCTACCATCAATATAGAAGAATGGCTAACAGCCCAAATGGAAATAAGACGTATTATAAAGGAGAAAAGACCTTGGTGACAAGAAGCTGGGGTACGTTATAAAGAGGAAGCAATTGAAGATGACAAATTTGATGAATGTAATAGCCAGTCTTAGAAAATGGATCAGAGGAGCTGAAAAGCAGAGTGGACACGGCTGAGAACAAATCAGGGGTTTGCAGGGGGAGAACAGCGTAAAGATCTGTCCCTGCAAGTACTAGGGAGAAACAAGGAACTGAAAAGGGACACACAGAGGCACTGAAAAATCAGCTTGCCAGAAGCAGAGGCTTTCCAGTAGAACTCAAAAGGCAGACAGAGAAATAATTGACTACGAATTAGCAAGGAAAAGAGAAAAAAAATGATGCTTGAATCAAAAAACTCATAGTAGTCTGGAAAATACACACAGAATTAAGGGATTTTAAGATATCAAAAAAGAATCACCTCCCCAGAGCCCTACCCCACTAGGGATAGGATAGAAATAGGCTGGGGATATGGATCCACATGCCAACATTCACCTTCAGCAGAGAAGTAATTCTATTAGTCAGAATTTCTACCTTCTGCACCCCATAAAGAATTTTGGCCTAAGGGGCCAGGTGGTGGTGCACTTGGTTAATCATACATACAGAGGGAAAACTTCACAAGTGGTGAAGCAGGGCATCAGGTGTCTCTCTATCTCTTTCCCTTTCTAACCCCCGCCCTCAATTCCTCTCTGTCACTAATAACAAATGCATAACTATTTTTTAAATTTCTTTATTGGGGAATTAATGCTTTACATTCGACACTACATACAATAGTTTGTACATGCATAACATTTCTCAGCTTCCCATATAACAATACAACCCCCACTAGGTCCTCTGTCATCCTTTTTGGACCTGTATTCTCCCCACACCCACCCACCCCAGAGTCTTTTACTTTGGTGCAATAGGCCAATTCCAGTTCAGGTTTTCTCTTCTTATCTTGGTTTTCAACTTCTGCCTGAGAGTGAGATCATCCCATATTCATCCTTCTCTTTCTGATTTATTTCACTTAACATTTTCAAGCTCCGTTTTTTCAAGCTCCATCCAAAATTGGCTGAAAATGGTCAAGTCACCATTTTTAATAGCTGAGTAGTATTTATTTGTGTATATAGACCACAACTTGCTCAGCCACTCATCTGTTGTTGGACACCTGGGTTGCTTCCAGGTTTTGGCTATTACAAATTGCGCTGCTAAGAACATATGTGTACACAGATCTTTTTGGATGGATGTGTTCGGTTCCTTAGGATATATCCCCAGGAGAGGAACTGCAGGATCATAGGGTAGGTCTATTATTTTTTTAAAAAACTATTTTTTAAAAAAAGAATTTTGGTCTATATTTTCAGTGGGATAAAGAAGAGGGAAACTTCTAATGGAGGGGGTAGCACATGGAACTCTTATAGTGGAAATTATATAGGATTGTACCCTTCTTATCCTATAATATTGTTAATCATTATTAAATCACTAATTTTAAAAAGAAAAAATTAATAAAATTGAGGTAAAAACTATCAAAAAGATTATCTAAAAGTTATAAGAAGCAAGGAATCATGTCCATAATAAAATTAGCATCTAAATTGTTAGTACTATGAACAAGGCATTGTTTAATAATTTAAATATTAAAGGAAAGTTATATCCAATCTGCTATATTAAGATAATCTATGATATAATGCAAAAATAAGATAAGATTTTCTCAGACATAACAGAAAAAAAAGATTGATGATTTTCACCAAAAAAAGAGGAGTTTCTACGCATTAAAAGCACTATACAAGAAAAAAAAAGATTTTTGTATCACCCATCATAAAAACAAAAACCAGAGCAATTAGAAAGAAGGCTCATAAAATCAATAAAGTAACAAATGACCTCAAAAAAGTTACCCAAAGACTGAAACAGCCTGGAGAACAATAAGTCACAGTGGCTCCCAAACATAGGACAAACACTCTTGTATTAATGATTAGCAACTGCCAAAGTAAATCATGTCAGCATTGCTAACACATGCTGACGAGGTTGAATAGTAAGTATAGGGGGTCAGATGGTGGTGCTGGTTGAGCGTACACATTACTGTCTGCAAGTATCCGGGTTTAATACCCTAGTACCCACCTGTACCTGCTGGGAATCCAGGGCAACAGCTCTTCCTCTTCCTCTCTCTCTCTCTCTCTCTCTCTCTCTATCTATCTCTTTCTCTCTCTCTTCCTCTCCTTCTCTACCTCCCCTTCCTTCTCAATTTCTGCTTCTATTCACAATAAACAAACAATATATATTTAAAATAAAATAAGTATGTATTACAGAATGTACAGAATGACTAATCTCTAATAAAACTCTAGCAATGTTTATATCAGTGAGGCCATGGAACAAGCTTAGTTTGGAGCCCCGGATGGTGAGAGCTGTGATTGGAAATAAACTTTGGAAAGTATTTGATATTATCTGGTGAGACGTCAGTCCTTTGGGCATGCCCTGCAGCCCAACAGCTCCACATCTAAATGGCTACTCTACCATCATGCATGTCCCTCTGCCACAAGCCACAATCAGCACTACCCATGGCAATCTGACTTGAAAATGCCCCAAGCTAGAATTAGCAGGTGACCATCAATGGAATGGCAGATGGACTGTAGTTCTGTTCTACCCCCTCACACTTCCTCTCCACTATTCCAAGCTTTGGGTCCATGATTGCTCAACAATTTGTTTGGCTTCGTATGTTAACTCTCTTTTCAGTCACTAGGTTCCAGATGTCATCAGGATGCCGGCCAGGCTTCCCTGTGCTGAAGACCCCACCAATGTGTCCTGGAGCTCCGCTTCCCCAGAGACCCACCCTACTAGGGAAAGAGAGAGGCAGACTGGGAGTATGGACCGACCAGTCAATGCCCATGTTCAGCGAGGAAGCAATTACAGAAGCCAGACCTTCTACCTTCTGCAACCCACAATGACCCTGGGTCCATGCTCCCAGAGGGATAGAGAATGGGAAAGCTATCAGGGGAGGGGGTGGGATATGCAGATTGGGTGGTGGGAATTGTGTGGAGTTGTACCCCTCCTACCCTATGGTTTTGTTAATTAATCCTTTCTTAAGTAAAAAATAAAAAGAAATTTAAAAAGTAAAAACAAACAAAAAAGAACTACTAGGCTGAGTGCTGAAATAAGTTAGATACCAGCACGCGCAAAGCCATGGATAGAAACCTGTAGTATAATGTTCAGCAAAACAAGTAGATGGAGGTGATTCCATCCATGTGACTCTCATGCAGTGATTTCATCCACAGGAGACACAGCAGAGGCAGGATTCAAGGACTGGTGAGAAATGATAATAGAGGAGAAGAAATGAACAAGGTCAAAGTAGTTATCACTTGGGACATGGGGTCCAGGATACCAAGCATATGCTCTAGTTCATGACAGGACTACTAATTAGCAGGACCACTCTTGAATTATTTGCCAGCCTGAACATATGCAAAAAAAAAGTTATACAAGAAAAAAGGGAAGGTGGAATGCAGAAAAGAAGGAGGGAAGGAAGGAGTATTAAGGTAGAAAAAATGGGAGTGAAGAAAGAAAAGCAGAGGAAAGGAGACAGAAAGAAAGAGAAGGAAGAAAAGAAGGTATTAAGGAAGGAAGAAAAGGTGGGAAAAGAAATACAGAAAGAAAGAAAAAAGGAAGGAGGGAAAGAAGAGAAAAAAAAACAGAAGGAAGATTGAAAAAGAGATCCCTACTCTGGGCAGTGATGCACCCAGCCTCCACCTTCATGGGGAGGTTTCAGGAGTGATCAGGAGTGATCAAGTAGTGTTGCAGCTCTCTCTCTCTCTCTCTCTCTCTCTCTCTCTCTCTCTCTCTCTCTCTCTCTCTCTCCACCACTGCTTATCTCTGCCTCAGAAATATAAAGGGAATAAAATGGCTACTGGGTACAGTGGAGCTGTTGTTGAAGCATCAAGTCTCAGGAATCACCCTGATAGTTTAAAGGTAGCGGGGGAAAGAGAAAGAGATTCCTATTCTGTAGCATCGAGGGAAAAGGCAGGGTGCTCTTTCCTGAAAGATGTGGCAATCGGTAGTTTGATAAAGACTCTAGTGTTTAGTCCCTGAATAGTGAGTTCAGCACATCAAGAGAGGAATTTTTATTCTAAGGATAAGTTGAAAAGCTGACTGACTGATCTGTAAATAAGAAAGGTGGGAGCCATCTTTATAAGTTAGTAAATGTAATAGTTATGTAGGCGTGTGTGGATAATTTGCAGATGTAATGTCAAACAATTTTGAAACATAAACTATGAATAGCATTTTTATTATTAGATTAAATAGTTTTCAAGGAAAAAAACTTCATAATGACAAAGAGCTGTGTTATATACTGACATACATAATGATAGATCAAGAAGATATAGTACTTGTGAATATATATGCCTTGTAAAATACCATATTGCAATATATAATGTAACAACTGATAGAATTATGAGGAAAAATAGACACAATAAAATTTATTGGCGAAGGTCTTAACAAAGCCCTCCTAGAAACTGCGAAGTCAGAGAGATAAAACTAAAATACAAAAACAAAAAAAGTATAAATACATATAATATTAGAATGGCAAGAGCAATAAAAAGCCCCAAGCAATGTGTCAATGTGTGTGTGTGTGTGTGTGTGTGTGTGTGTGTGTGTGTGTGTGTGTAGAGAAAGAACCAAGACTAGATCAGAAAAGATGATACAGTCCATAATAACTTCCCAGAGCATAATGCAGTAAGATTAGAAGTCAATAATCAAAAAATAATCAAAAAATAAATAAAATATTATGTCTCCAAACTACAAAAAAAAAAAATCCGGATAAAAGGATGTTAGGATAGAGAGCTGAATATTAGACCATGGTGCTGAGGAGACAGATTATCCTCCTAGAACACCCTCTTGCATCCAGCAGGCCTCAGAAGCCACAAGTTCAGTCCCTGGCACCAACTTATAACTGAAACTAGACAGTGTTCTAGTCCTCTCTTTTCCTCTTCTTTCATTCTTTGCTAATAAATCTTAAAAATAATATTAAAAAATTAAACCGTATATGAATCCCAAAATAATGGGACCATATTATAGTGATGACTTTGTGTTTAAATATATTAACCAGAAAATTTTAAAAAGAAATGTTCTAAGTATATAATTCTAGCAGAAGCACAAGCAACTCAAAGCAATTAGAAGAGAGGAAATAAAACAGATAAGAAAATCGATAAAATAGAGAAGATTAACAAAACCAAAACTTTCTTTAAAAGATTAGCAAAGCATAGACTTCTGGCAAATCAGATCAATAAAATGAGGGAAAGATGCAAATTGGCAAAGTGCAGAACTCTAAAGACGAAATAGTTTTTAAACATTAGAGAATTTTTAAAAATAAAAGCATAACTTTGAAAACACAGGCAAAGATTATATATCTAGAAAAGTATACTATGCTTAATTGGAGCAGGGATACATAGAGAATTTCTGCTTGAAATTTGCAATGGTAATTAAAACTTCTCCCAAGGGGAATTAAAAAAATAGTAAGAAGAAGAACAACAAACAAAGAATCAGGTCTAGAAAGCTCTATAGGGAAGTTACAGCAAAGGTTCAAAGAAGAGAACTCCTATCTCCTAGAAGCTACAAACTGTTGCAGATAATGAGGGGATGTTTCCATTATTTGTAAATGTCTATGTTATATGAACTCTAAAGCTGGCAGAAAGAAAAAGACTTCAAAATACAACGTGTAGAATCCACTCACTTTTGTGTTCACTTATTTTCATATACACTAATTGACTATACAATTATGTTAAAAAGTAATACCTATTTATAGCAGATTTTTTTGAGCAATGAAAGGGAGAGTGAACACGAGAAAAAACTCTGTGAACACATTTTGCCACCTTAAGGTGCTAAGTGACAGAAAAATATATATGATTAGGTCAGTAGAACTTGAAATACCCAACCCACTTAAAATATTAGAAAATTGGAATAAAAGGGACCTATTTTTATCTGACCCTGTATTTAGTTATGCCTTACAACAGACAAATATTTAGTGTATTAACTTCCTTTAAAACTGGAAGAGCAGAGTTGGAAATAGGACAAGAAAGCATCAGCTATATTCTCACCTTTAGGTTCCTGAGTATTAAACAATTAGTCTACTTTATATCTTAGTGCTTTTCAGCCACCAAATTGCATGTATAATTGTAAAAGCATGTATCAAGATAGCAAAACTACCCTGATCTGCAGATAGTAAGATCTTCTACTTTAAAAATTCAGGAGAATAAGTAGACAAAATGCTAAAATTGACGAGAGTTCTATGAAATTGAGACAAAGACAATGAATAGAGATGTTTTTTCATAATGATGATTTCTAACTAGTTATATCATAAATTATATTTACATGACCAAAAAACTACAATGTGCCGAGACTACCCCCAATAAGAATTCATGAGATCTTTATGCAGATAGTTTGCTTGACTTGTTAAATTATTTATTTATTTATTTATTTTTACTAGCAATTTATTTCTGATCAATAAGATTGTGGGATAAGAGAGGTACAGTTCCACACAATTCCCACCACCAGAGTTCTGAATCCCATCCCTTCCATTGGAAGGAGACACCTGTACCTTGTACCCCTCACATTATCTCCAGAAGATAAGCTTAATTATTTAACATTACTTAATGAAACAAAAGTAGTAATGACAAGAAGAATATATAAATAGGTATGGGGTGATATTGCACCCAGTATATCAAACATCTTACCATTCTTGAAGCCCTGGATTTGAGTCCTAGTGCTGTTGTGATGAAACAGGCCAGTTCACAGTAGGAAACTGGGTACAATTAGCGTATGGATGATGTCAGCCTGACTAATGAACATACTCACAAGGGAATGTGAGTACTAGAGACTGGTCCTGTGGTGTCTCTATTCTCTGACTACCCCCACTTCACTTTTATCTCTCTCTCTCTGTCTCTCTGTCTCTCTGTCTCTCTCTCTTTCTCTCTCTCTCTCTCTCTCTCTCTCACACACACACACACACACACACATAAAAAAATGAAAAGTCAACCTAGGGAGGCTACTCAGTGGTAGTGTTGTGCGTGTACAGGACCTTGGATTCATACCCTGGCCCCACATTAAATGGTGATAATGAATTATAAATAAAAGTTATGGACTAGGGGATGGATGGTGGCGCACCTGGTTAAGTGCACAAGTTATAATAAGTCATGAACCCAGGTTTGAGCCCTTGGTCCCCACCTGCAAGGGGAAAGCTTTGCAAGTGGTGAAGCAGGGCTGCAGGTGTCTCTCTGTTTCCTTTCCCCTCTACTTCCCTCTTCCCTCTCAATTTCTGACTGTCTACTCAATAAATAAATGTCATTTAAAAATTTTTAAAATAAATAAAAATAAAAAATGTGGCCTTTGGATAAGCCCAAGTTTAAAAATTTGATGTGCCACTTGGTAAATTCTTAAACTTCTGAAAGTTACTCGGTGAGGAGCCTGGATTTTCTCAAGCAGGTAATGAAGATACGAATTAAAATCCTCTACTTCAAATTGGTGAAGAAAAGTACTGAATGTGCTGTGGCAGCAGGGAACTCATCAAACTGATTTTACACCTGTCCTGATCAGATTAGCAAGCACATGTCTGAGTGGCAGCCTCCTCCTGCCAACCAGGGACCCCCAACTTATAAATCCTCCCTCTTCTAAAAGGCAGCTAATCCACAGCTCCCTCCAAATGCATGTAATCCTCCTTCTCTTCCTCCTCCTTCTCTTCCTCCTCCTCTTCTTCCTTCTCCTCCTCTTTGTTCCCCTCCTCTTTCTTCTCCTTCTCTTCCTCCTCCTTCTCCTCTTTTTCTCTCCCTTCTACCACTACCTCTCCTTCCTCTCTTTCCACCCCCTCTCTCCTTTACCTCCTTCTTCTCTGCAGCCCTGGAGAAATAATCCAGGAACTAATCTGTGTGATTTCAATGAGCCAGCTCCCCAGTCCAAGTTGGAATCTGCATAGTTTTGAGAGAGAGACAAAGAGAAGAGGACACAGAATAAGAGACAGTTAGGCACTGCTCCCATCCATGATGTTCCCTTAATGCTGTATCTGTTCTTCTTGGCCCTACCCAGTCAGGTTAGGGTTCGAATACTATGAAAGTGCTAAAAATAGTCATTCTTAATTGTGTTCTACACTTTCTGGCCTGAAGCTCAGACATCCTAAGTTCAGTCCCTCTCTGACACCACCATGAGCCAGAGTTGAGCAGTGGTCTGGTTAGTAATGAATAATAATAATAATAATTAATAATAATAATAATAGTGAATATGGTGATAGTCTCTCTCATATATTAAACCACAGTGTAAGCCATGAGAGAGTAAGAGGAAAAGTAATGAAAAGAAACTATAGATAGAAAAATAATAATTACTTATTATCATTACTGCATAGCAAAAATATATTTAAATTTAATAATAGATTTACAAGTTACACTAAATATGACAAGGCTGTGTCCTCTACATAAGTAACAAATCTGTCCAGTGAACAATAGATAAAACAGAACTGGAATCTAAGCTAACTAAGAAAGACAAATGAAAGCTAAGGACATGTGTAAGTTGCATAAAAAATGTTAGGAAAAGGCACACCTTGAAAACTTTAGTTAACAGAAAGTAAATGTAAATTAAGGTATAAGTAACCTCCGAGAGAAATATTACTAGAGAATAAAAAGATATTTCATAAGGAGGATGGAGATAAATCAGTAGAAACAGAACATTTGAATGGGAGGCAGAGGGTTTACATAGTCTGAGTGCTAAAGGAGGGGGGAAAAAGCACACTTTCAAGAAAGAATCTTTAGAACTGTCCCTTAAGAAATAAATGGAGGGGCCAGGTGGTGGCACAGCCAGTAGAGCAGCCATACCACAATTTTCAAGGACCAGGCTCAAGTCTGTGGTGCAGACCTGCACTGGGGGAAGCTTCATGGGCACTAAAGCAAGTGTTTCTCTTTCTCTATCTTCCCCTCCCCTCTAGATTTCTCTCTGTCTCTAGCCAATAAATAAATATGTAAATAAAATACTTAAAAAGAAAGAGATGGAAATAAGAGGACCCCATATCAACTGAAGTTGAGAGAGTTCCTTATACTGAACCTGTCTTGAAAGTAATGTTTGGAGAGGCTTTCAGGTGAGGTGGAGGGAAAGTAGGGCCTTGAAGTTATGTGCAGAAATAACTGTCTCAGGAAAGGTAAAGCCCTGGGCCAATCACAGAATTAATTTCTGTATACCTCTGGTTAGTAATTTGCTTCCTTTTCTGTGTTCTGAGGAAATAATACATCATAAGCATGGATAGTCTAGATTTTTGGACACAGAATGTATAAAGTTATGATCCCATGACATCAATAACCACAGCAAGAGAATGAGCTATGCTGGAGCCATTTTTATTGATGATAAGTTGCTATAAAGTAAAATTAAAGAGTTATGAGCAGTGCACAGAAATGCTAACCATAAAGAAAAACAAACTATACTTCATTAAACTCAAGGATTCCTCTTCATCAAATGAGAGGAAAACTTCTTTCACCAAAAGATTATTTTCAGAGAGTAAAATGGCAAGGCACAAGAGGTATCTGTGGCAGTTTGTACTGTGTACCGATTACATGCATAAACAAGATGTAACACTTTGGGATTTTTTTTTTATTTGTTTGTATTTAGTTTCTCTCCTCTCTCTCTCTCTCTATCTCTCTCTCATAGAGAGAAACAGAGAGAAAGAGAGAGAGAGAGATGGCAGAATCCCAAAGCTTCCCTCAGAGACATGAGGGCTGGGGCTGAATCATGGGCAGTACACATGGCAAAGCAGATCCTTTTCCATATTCTTGGCAGGAAAAGACCGCTAATAAAAATATGCAGGATCAGTGACATAATCCATCAGGTAGAATGCAGAAGTCCTGGGTTCAATCTCCAATGCTGTATATGCCAGAGCACTCATGCTCAAAGTTAAACAAAAACAAAGCCAAAAATAAATCTTTTTGAATAAGATACTAGGGGATAGTCCACCCAGTAGAGCGGGTGCCTGTCATAGCCCAGGGCTCTGCAAACTCCAGTACCACAAGTGAGCACCATGACACCAGGGGAAGCTCTGAAAATGGTGGGCCAGTACTATGTGCTTTCTCTCTCTGACAAAAAAATATAGAAAAACCAAGTTGACCTTGCAGTGATAGAATCTCACATGTATAAGGTCCCTGTGTCACTTACACAAAAAGATAAAAGCTACTCAACCAAGACATATGAACAGATATCCAATGTTAGCAGTCATCAAACAAACCCACTGTAAAATCACAAAGAACTCGACATGTACTCACAAAAATGGTGTCAAAGGGCCAGGTGGTAGAGTACCTAGTTGAGTGTGCAAGGACCCAGGTTCAACCCCACCTGCAGGAGGGAAGCGTCACAAGAGGTTAGTCAGTGCTGCAGGTGCCCTCTCAATTTCTGTCTCTATACAAAATAAACTAACCAATATTAAAAAAAATAACTTAATATGGTTTCAATTTGAAAAACTGATCATACCAAGTGTCAATGATGACTGGAACCAGCAGAAAGTTTCAGACAGTGTTGTCAGGAGAGATAATTGGTAGAAAAAACTCAGAAAGCTGCTTGGTATTATCTACTCAAGTTGAATTTACCTACACTCCGAGACCCAGCAAGTGAGCTCCTTTCAGTGACCATCCTATGATATGTACACTGCCAACAAAACACTGACAGACTTGTATCAGAAGGTAGTATTCTAGCAACTGAAGTCTGGAAGCAAGACAATCACTTTAATAGCTAGAATAGACAAATGCATGTGATCCAAAGAAAATGCTACAACTATGCTCAACAATGAAAACGAATCGCAGACATAATGTCACCTTAAAGATGTTATTCTTGAAAGGAAGACTGTTGTGTGGATTTCATTTATCTAATTTAGTGGGAAAACCCACAGTGACAGAATAGTGGTAACAGTTTACAGAAGGCTGAAAAGAGAGGCTGGGGAGTCATCTTTCTGGCTGATGATTTTATCTTTTTGTTGGTAACATCAGCTAACATATGTTCTTCGCATTAAAGGCCACTCATTCGTCCACTCAAGCCCTACACTTCAGGCTGTGCTTTTTAATATTCATCAGTCATAAACCATAAGAGAATGGAAATTGGTTTGCTATGTGCTTTTGAAGTACAGAATCAAGAACATGTCATGTTTGTTAGTTAGGCTTATTAGATTTACAGATACCGTTTGTACGTAGGACATTTTATGGACATTTGTTTGTTAGGCATATGACTGAAATACTGTGTTTATATGGGGGCTGGGTAGTGCCACACCTGGTTGAGCATACATTTTACCATGTGCAAGGACCTGTATTCAAGCCTCTGGTCCCCACCTGCAGGGGGAAATCTTTGTGAGTGGTGAGTCAGTGTTGCAGGTCTCTCTCTCTCTCTCTCTCTCTCTGTGTGTGTGTGTGTGTGTGTGTGTGTCTCCCCCTTCTCTCTTGATTTCTGGCTGTCTCTATCCAATAAATAAAGATAATAAAAAGTTTTTAAATACTATATCACATGTTAGATATATTATTTCCCTTAAAATACTGGAATTTAATTATCTGAGTTTGTAAATAGGATCAATATTCATAAAGTTAAATACTCCAAAGATTTTACCCCCTTATGCCCAGAACATGGAAATGAGTCCTCACTTGTGGAAAGGGACTATGAAGTGATGGTCTAGGTCTGAGAAGGGATGTTATCCAGGAGTATCTTGGTGGGTCCCATGTCATCATGAGGGCTTTCATTCAAAGGGATGCAGGAAGGTCAAAGGAGATGTGTCATAATCACATCTCAGACACAGTGAGAGACTAGAAGATTCTTTTAACTGCTGACTTGGAAGATAAGGATCCAAGGAAGGCCAGGAGTTCTAGAAGCAGATAAAGGCAGGAAAAAGATTTTCTCTTGGAGCTTCTCAAAGGAACTAACACAGTCTCATCCTTTTGGATTCTGTCTGCAGCACTGAAAGTTCAGAAATCTGTGTTTAGCCACTTCATTTGCAGCAATTCCTTATTGGAGCCTTAGAACATCCTTACAGTCTGCAAACACAGTATGGACCCAGTTGGTGGGTCTCTGCTTCTCAACCTGAATTCCACTTTTGCCTTCCGTCCTGTCTCTTCTTCCTGTTAAGACTTATGCACCATGACCAAGAAATGCCCAAGACTATCCTTTGCCCACATGACTCAGGAACATCCCCATCCTGAGATCTATTTTGAAAACTGCTCCAACAGAGAAGAATTTTGATGTTCTCCATGGCACCCACAGGAGGGCATGGGATGGACTGGTCTTCATGCTTCACTGTGCAGCAGGCATTATGGCATCTTCCAGTTAAAGGTGTTTTAATTACTCAAGTCCCAGGATCCAGTGTGGTTTCCCAGTCTCCAGATAAGGATGTGCCTGACAGAATTCTTCTTTCTAGTGACAGGCTCCCAGGTTCACCCAAGCCTCTATCTGTCCCTTTGGGATGCACTGGGATTTTGCACTGCAAGTCACAACTCTTTATAACTGAGGAGGAAACTGTATAATCCCTTTAGTGACAATTAAAAGGGAAGATTTGCCTGTGAGTTATCAAGATCATCTCAGTAGCCTTGCCTGCTTGTTCTTGTCTTTCCTCCCTTTAATCCTGTTATCTTGCTTCCTCTGGCTCCTTTCTTTATTACTTTCAAAGCCTTATCAGGAAGGGAGAAAAACAATCAGACTACCCATATGATGGCTATCTTGCAATGGCTAGAACCCACTCCAAGACCTTTATACCCAGAAGTTTCCTTGGAAAACATTCAGCTCAAGAAAGAAGGGAGATACTCCAGGGAAGGTTCTGAGGCCTTGATTTTGTAGGTCCTGAGGTCCTGTTGGAGAGGGACACTTGAAGTGGGGGTCTGAATACTTGCTAATACCCATCAAGGGCAGTTCCACTGGTGCCCACTCTCATTCATACCTGGGGATCTGAAATCTAGAAGAAGAGAGTTCAGCCCCAATTTCTGAGCACAGAAGAGGACCTTGAGAGCTTGTTTGGGTGCTCTAGCAGGGGAGCACAGATACTCATATACCCTCGACTGAAGACCAGTCCATCTCCATTTGGGGAAGGTTATCCTCTTTTACTAAGCATGCAGCTTCTGGAGGGATGCACAGGGAGTGGTGAGAGATGGGGGGACATCTTCCTAGCCAGGCAGATCATGTTGGGAAATTGTGCAGATGCGGTTACATCCACCATCTTGGATATTGTCAATTCCCATGAGAGTTGAAGCTATATTCCTGAAGTGCCTTGTTCCACCATGTTGTCCCCTCAGGATATTGTCAATTCTTGGAGAGTTGAAACTGTATTCCCAGAGTGACTTTCCCGACCAATCCTGTCCTGGCGTCCACTTCTGGTTTTTATCCTATAAAGCCCTCTGCTGCTGCAGGTCCTGTCTCTTTTTGCCCCTTTTCACCTCGGCTACCGGACGCAGAGAAGGGTTGCTGCACATAGGGGAGGTGGCCATTTTGCTAGCTCCATGTGACCCGAACCACTGAACTCTCTCTCTGAGGCACCTGCGTGAATAAAGTTTTGTGTTCCCTCTCAGCTCTGGTCTCTTCTCTCCCCACTGCGGCACAGCCCAACAAGATCAGCTCAATTGACCCTGGCGATCAACAGGTGACAGATGTCACAGCCAGATTGCCCTCACATCTGTGAGCACAGATGAGGGTTAGGGTCAGGACCTGTTTGTTAGGGGAAGGGGAAGGAATGAGTAGCTGTGTGACTGTCCCAGTGGAGTTTAAAAAACTCATAGGACAATTTGCAGACAGAATGAGCATCATTTTCTTGTGACAGCATAACAACTAAATCATCACCATGCAGAATAGAGCAAGTCCAAGTGGAAAACAAAAGAACACAGTGCCCAATTCAGCATGGATGTGAGTCCTTGTCCTCCTGTCCTACTTCAGCCCAAGGTCCCTTTCTCTGCAGAGCAAGTAAGTCCGGCAGCATCGCAGCACCCAACCCTGAGCACAGAGGTAGGCATCCCTATACCTGTGAGCAAAGAAGTCTGTGGTGTCTTAAGTGGACAAGTACTGTATATGCCATTTTGCTCTCCAAATAGAAACATGGAGCCAGGGGGCTGGGAGGTGGCACACCTGGAAGAGTACACATGTTGCAGTGTGTAAGGACCCCAGTCCCCACCTGCAGGGAGCAAGCTTCATGAGTGGTGAAGCAGTGTTGCAGGTCTCTCTCTCTCTCTCTCTTTATCCCCCTTCCTCTCAATTTCTTACTGTCTCTATCCATATATAAATAAAGATTTAAAAGAAAGAAAGACACAAAGAGCCAGTCAGGCATTACTCTATTACTAGGAACAGATTTGGGGGAAAGATATTGCTTAACAGTATTATTTCAAAATGTTTACCAGAGGAAAAAAAAAAACTAGATATCTCTGGTGATACAGACCAAAAGACAGAATTTTTTCTACTCCAGGGGCCTTAATAACTCCTAAATCACAACATATTAGGGGTGTGTGTATGTGTGTGTGTGTGTGTGTGTGTGTGATGAGTCTAATATCTTCTAATGTTTTTCTTCACCAACTCTTTTTTTTTAATTATTTGTATTTATTCCTTTTTGTTGCCCTTGTTTTATTGTTGTAGCTATTGATGTCTTTGTTGGATAGGACAGAGAGAAATTGAGAGAGGAGGGTAAGACAGAGAGAGGGAGAGATAGATAGACACCTGCAGACTTGCTTCACCATCTGTGAAGCGACTCCCCTGCAGGTGGGGAACCGGAGGCTTGAACAGGATCCTTGCACTGCGAGCCATGTGTGCTTAACCTGCTGCGCTACCACCCGACTCCCTCTTCACCAACTCTTGTCTCTCAGCTAACTGACCTTTGACCCAGAGCCTGTCTATAGGGAGGAGGGTACTTTCACAAGGTTGTCCCATGGCCTTCCTTGACTGTGGATGAGGAGGGACTCACCTGTCCAGGGACATGGAAAGAAATACAGGCAGGGTCCTCAGCCCTAATGTGCTCCCAGCAACTGAGAGAGACAGAGATCCTTGTTTTTTCCTTCCTGAATGTCTCAAGTGGTCTCTAGAGACACACAGAACCATGACTCTTTGCTTAAATCAATGTTCAGTGGGAAATATTGACGGGAGGGATACTGGGAACTCGCAGTCTCTATGCTTTTTCCACAACCCTACATTCTTCTACAATGAAATGATTCTAGGATTCCCCGCCTCTCCGTCTAGTCACTCATAGTGAGGAGCTAGTAGTCCACTGAGCTCCTCTACCTAAGCTGTGTACAGGCCTGGGGCACATCCAGACAGTGGAGCTTTAGAACTGGATGTTTAGAGAGGCTTTGTCCCCCAGTGCTTTGGTTTTTCAGAAATGGAAGCAGAGGCTAGAGGTGGCAAGAGACCACATGACCACAGTCACACAGGACAGCTTCTTCACTGACCTCAGAGCACTATGAGCTGGCCAGAGCCTGAGAGGTAACCTCAGAAACCCAGCTCTTCACCAGTCACCTCGCTGCCCTCAGCTACCAAATGTGAAGTTAGCAAATGGCCAGACAGTCCCTCCAGCTCCTGCAATTGCACACATATACCCTAATAGGACAGGGAACCCACTAGACTAGCTGTGAGAAACTGCATGTCCTTATCACAGAGGCTGGCAACTGCCTAGGGGAATGGGGTGGCAGGCGCCGAGGGATGAATGAAGACAACTATCTACAGGAAGCCCCAGCCCCCTGTTCAACTGGGCAAGTTCATCTTTGACTATGTTGGCTCCATATTTATTTGAGAGTTCTGATTTCAGCTTGGAGCAAGAATGCTTTGCTAGCTGCTACTCTTACTTTCCTGTGACCCCTCCTCCTCCTTGTCCTTCTCATGCTTTTCTCAGTCCACCCAGCAGCCTGGGAACCCACTGGAGCAGCACTCATTCTCTCCACCAAACACCCTCCCTCCTCCAGGGGACTTGAGTCCAGCAGCTGAGCTGTCCCCCACAGACACAGGCTCGGTGCTGGGACTCAACCTCCTTGCTCAAGTCCTGCCATCGCTGCTGGAGGTCTAGAGGGAGGAAGCAGGAAGCTAATCTCCCTCCCCATTTATAAGAAAGATAATTTGGTGTTAGGTGGGAAGGAAAGAAGGGACATAGGATTTTAACCTGTTTCCGGTCATCCCAGTGGGGTCTCTAGAATGTCTTTAGAAAGGAAGAAATGAATATTAAGCACAAGGACCCACACAAGGCTCCGGGTTTGAGCCTCCACTCCCCACCTGCAGTGTGTCTGCTTCAAGAGTGGTGAAACAGATCTGCAAGTGTCTTTCTCTCCCCCCTCTATCTCCCACTCCTCTCTCAATTTATCTCTGTCCTATCCAACAAAATGGAAGAAATGGCCACCAGGAGCAGTGGATTTGTAGTGCCAGCACTGAGCCCCAATGATAACCCTGGGGGGAAAAAGAAGAAAGAAGAAATGCATAAAGGATGAGGTAGAACAGAATAAAGAAACTCACAATTTAAATAAAAAGGAATTTTGCATAGTTTATCCACAAGTAGATAGAAAACAGAAAGCCCTGCCCAGCCTTGACTTTGGGTGATGAGGTTGTGGGGCTGTCTCCTACCTCCCAGATCTTCAGAGACCTCATATTTCAGGGTAGTAATAATTATGCAACACATCTTTTTTCAGATCTTCTGTTTCTTTTCATTTTTTTCCTCCTTTATTTTATTACCACAACTGGGGCTCAGTGCCTACATAACTAATTCACTGCTCCCTATTGCCCTACTTTCTTTCTCTCTCTCTTTCTTTCTTTCTTTCTTTCTTTCTTTTCTTTCTTTCTTTCCTTCTTTCTTTCTTTCTTCCTTTCTTCCTTTCATTCATTCTCTTTTTCATTCTTCTGTTCTCTCTCTCCCTTTCTTTCTTTTTTTTTAAGTACTTATTTATTCATGTATTCCCTTTTGTTGCCCTTGGTGGTTTTTTATTGTTGTAGTTATTATTGTTGTTGTTATTGATGTCATCATTGTTGGATAGGACAGAGAGAAATGGAGAGAGGAGGGGAAGACAGAGAGGGGGAGAGAAAGACCTAAAGACCTGCTTCACAGCCTGTGAAGTTACTCCCCTGCAAGTGGGGATGTTAATTCTTCCAACTCATGAGCATGAAATATCTTGCCACTTCTTTGTGTCATTTTCAATTTCCTTGACTAGTGACTCATAATATTCAGTATATAAGTCTTTCACTTCTTTGTGTAGGTTAATTCCTAGATATTTTATTATTTTTGTTGATATAGTAAAAGAAATTGATTTCTGGATTTCAATTTCTTCTACCTTAGTGTTTACATAGAGGAATGCCACTGACTTTTGAATGTTAATTTTGTAGCCTGACACCTTACTGTATTGCCTAATGATTTCCAAAATCATCTTGCTGGATTCCTTAGGTTTTTCTATGTATACTATCATGTCATCTGCAAATAGGGAGAGTTTGACTTCTTCTCTTCCAATTTGTATCCCTTTAATTCCTTGCTCCTGCCTGATTGCTATGGCAAGAACTTTCAACACTATGTTGAATAGTAATGGAGATAGTGGGCAGCCCTGTCTAGTACCTGATCTGGGGGGAAATGCTTCCAGTATTTCACCATTAAGTATGACGTTGGCTGTAGGATTGCTATATATAGACTCCACTATCTTCAGGAATTTTCCATCTATTCCCATTTTTGTAGTGTTTTGATCATAAAGTGATGTTGTATTTTGTCAAAGGCTTTCTCTGCCTCTATTGATATGGCCATGCAGTTTTTGGTCTTGCTTTTATTGATGTGGTAGATCATGTTGATTGATTTATGTATATTAAACCAACCTTGTATGCCTGGGATAAACCCTATCTGGTCATGAAAAATGATCTTTTTTAATATACTCCTGTGTCCGGTTGACTAGAATTTTGTTCAATATTTTAGCATGTATGTTCATCAGAAGTGTTGGTCTGTAGTTTTCTTTTTTGGTTGTGTCCCTGTCTGCTTTTGGTATCAAAGTGATGTTGGCTTCATAGAAGCTGGAAGGGAGTACTCTGGTGTCTTCAATCTTTTGGAAGACTTTAAAAGTAGAGATATTAGTTCTTCTTTGAAAGTTTTGTAGAATTCATTTGTAAAACCATCTGGTCCAGGACTTTTAGTCTTGGGAAGGTTTTTGATAACTATTTAATTTCATTAGCTGTGATGGGTCTGTTCATGTTATCTAGTTCCTCTTTACCTAATTTTGGAACTTTGTAGGTATCTAGGAAATCGTCCATTTCTTCCAGGTTCTCTAGCTTGGTGGCATATAGCTGTTCATAGAAGTCTCACATAATGTGCTGAATTTCTACAGTGACTGTTGTGATATCTCCTCTTTCATTTATGATATGATTTATTTGGGTCTTATCCCTTTTTTGTTTTGTGAATCTGGCTAAAATTTTGTCTATTTTGTTTACTCTTTCAAAGAACCAACATTTACTTTAGTTGATCTTTTGTATGGTTTTCTTATTTTTAGTGTTATTGACTTCTGCCCTAACTTTAGTGATTTCTGTCCTTCTGGTTGCTTTAGGGTTCCTTTGTTCTTCTTCTTCTTCTAGGTCTTTAAGATGTGTAGTCAGGCTGTTTATTTGTGCTTTTTCTTGTTTCCTAATGTGTGCTTGTATGGCAATGAACTTCCCTCTCAATACTGCCTTAGCTGTGTCCCAAATATTTTGATAGCTTGTGTCTTCATTTTCATTGAATTCTCGAAACATTTTGATTTCTTCCTTCATTTCCTCTCTGACCCAGTATTCTTAAGTAGTGTACTGTTGAGCTTCCACATTTTGGGACTATTACTAATCTTTTATTAATTGGTAAGTGTTAGTTTAATTCCATGTGGTCTCAGAAGATGCTTGGGATGATTTCGATGCTCTTGAATTTGCTGATGCTGTCTTTGTGGCCTAACATATGGTCTGTCCTTGAGAATGACCCAGGTGGGCTTGTGTAGAATGTGTATTCCAGTTTCTTGGGATGAATGACTCTGCAAATGTCTAATAGTTCTAGTTTATCTATCTCCTCATTTAGCTTCCTCATGTATTTATTGATTTTCTGCCTGGATGATTTGTCAAGTTGAGAGAGTGGGGTTTTGAAGTCCTCTGCTATTACCATGTTGCTGTTAATATACTGCTGTAGCTCTTTCAGAAGATGTTTGGTGTTTTTAAATGGTTTCTTATTGGGTGCATAAATGTTAATAACTATTATGTCCTCTTGACTGACTGATCCACTGAGCATTAAATAGTGTCCATCGATATCATTTTAATTTTATTTATTTTAAAGTCTATCATGTCAAATATGAGAATAGCTGTTCCTGCTCTTTTTTGTGGGCCATTGGCATGATAGTTTTCCATCCTTTCACTTTGAGTCTGTATTTGTCTTGTTGAGTGAGGTGGGTTTCCTGTAGATAGCATATAGTTGGGTTGTTTTTTCTGATCCATCTTCCTATTCTGTGCCTTTTTATAGGTGAATTCACACCATTGACATTTATTGATATCAAAAATTGAAGATGTTTTAGCATCATTCTTGTAAATTTTTATAGTGTTCTTAAATATGACATAATTATGGTTGTCAGACTGTTTATAGGAGACCTTTGAGACCTTCTTTCAGGGCAGGCTTGGTTATAGTTGAATCTTTCAATTCTTGAGAAGGTCTGAGAAGGTCTTTATGCCTCCATCTAGTCTGAATGACAGTCTAACAGGATACAGTAGTCTTGGCTGAAAGCCTTTCTTATTGAGCGCTCCTTAGATATCTTGCCATTCTCTTCTGGCCTGTAGTGTTTGTGTGGAAAAGTCTGCTGCTAATTTTATGGGTTTTCCTCTGTAGGTGACTATTTGTTTTTTTCTTGCAGCCTTCAGGATCCTTTCTTTATCCTTATTCCTTTCCATTCTAAATATGATGTGTCTTGGTGTCTTTAAGTCTGAATTAATTCTGTTTGGCACACTCTGGGCTTCTTGAATCTTTATGTTTTTGATGTTGTCTAGACTAGAGAAGTTCTCAGCTATTATATCCTGAAGAATGATTTCTTACTCTCCCTCTCTTCCTTCTTCTGGTAAGCCAATAATCCGTATACTATTTCTTCTGAAGTTATCCCATAGGCCTCTGTTGTTGTTTTCAGAATCTTTTACTCTTTTTTTGAGACCTCTTACCTCTTTTTCAGCTGTCTCTAATTTATCCTCTATCTTGCTAATTCTGTCTTCAGCCTCATTTATTATATTTTTTCACCCCTCTACTGTTTTCTGGAGTTCATCTATGTTGTTACCCTGTTGTGATATTGTTTTAGCTTATTCAGCTAGTTGCGTTCTTAGCTCAGCTATTTCAGTTTTCAGCTCTCTAATAACCTTGAGGTAATTAGTTTTTTCTTCCAGAGTCTCATTTGTGGTTTCTACATTTCTGATGACAATTCTTTCAAACTCTTTCTCACTCCCGTGATTATTTCCTTAACTAGTGTTTGGATGTTGACTTCACTATTTTGTGCTTCACCCTTTGGAGGGCTTTTAGCTGGACTCTTGTCCAGGTTCATTTCTCCAGTATATCTTTTTGTTAGTTTAACCATTCTATATATTATGTTGTGAGGTCCCTCTCTCAATACTTTTCAAATTACTGATCCCTCTTGCCTAGATTGACTTGTATCTAAGTTAGGTAATTAAAGGGTCCACAGTTGTGGAAATTGATAGTTGTTTCAATATTATATTAATCCCTGAGTTGGAGCTCAGTAGCTTAAAAGCCTCTTTTGTTCTTTTTCTTCCCTGTAGGTATGGGAACCTGAGGGCTTTTAAAGTATAAGTGGGCTTCTTAGCTTAATCATTTTCACCTGACTAAGAGATAAAGCAAGGTAGGGCAGAGATAATCCAGTGGTTATTCAAAGAGACACTCACAGCCCCACCTCTAGGCCACCGGAGTTATAGATCTTCTCCTGATTTTCGTGGTTAGTTCTCTGTCCCCTGTTGTCAGCAAAGGGCCTCCCTGCTGTTGCTCCAGATTCTGAGGGCAATAGCAATGAGGACTTACAGTTGCATTTGGTGAGACTTGGGGGAGTCCTCTCCTCCCTTCAGCTGTCTCCTTGTTGGTGAAACAGACTGGAGATGGTGTCTCAACTGATAAACTGCCAGACTGTTGCCAGCCTCTTAATCTCCCTCTAGGCTCCTCTATGTCTACGTCCCACACATGTGTTTGCACTCACAGGTGAATTGATGGGTTCCTGAAGTCGTTCTAGTCCTGTCCCAGGTGGTCTTCTTTGGTCCTTACCTGCATTTCTATGAAGCTATTGTCACAGCTTAACTTTTTGCACCCAGAATGCCCTTGTACAACCCACTCTCCCTTTTGGCCTCAGTTTCCCCATCTGCAAACTGTAGGTGCAGGCTTTGTGTTGCCAGAGGCCTCTCCCAGCTTTCAGAGTCTACAATGGCACAGAAGATGCTGGAGATAGATTCAGAGACAAATCTTAAAACAGCCAGACACTCTCTGACACTAAGTTTAGCAAAGGGGAAAAAAAATTGAATGATGTGGAATTCACAAAGTAGGCATTCCCCTGTCAGAATCAGACTTACATTTGTCAGGAAGCTGCAGAGGCTGAGTCTGGTGGGATACAATCATCCCTGGGATCTTTATTCATTCAGGGAGTGCCAGCCACTAAAGGAAGCTCCTTTCCTGGTGCTGACTGGTGAGGTCAACAAAGACAATCCCAGCCTTCCTCCTCTTCACTTCCTGAAGGGTCTCAGCCAGTCTTCCCTCCAGGGTCAGCCTTGCAAGCAGTGGACAGGTGGACTAGGACCTGGACAACTGGTCACCAGTCCCTGTGGCTAATTAGAGACAGAGGGCTAGAGAAAACTTGGCAGCTCCTCTTGGGTGAGTAATTTGACAGTTTTGACAAAGAGAAATTTTTCAGCCCCTCCACCTGAGAACCTAGCTCTCTAATACCCAGATGTCTCAGCATTTCCCATTTCAATGCAGACTGATTTCCAGCTGCCAAGGCCACCTGTGGTTCTTTTCTATCGAATTTGCATTGCAATGATTGGGACTGCAGGGGACTGGGAACCCATTGTTAGCTGTGAGCTGATCAATGCAGGAAGCTGCCCAAAGTGAACTTCATCTAGTCCCTGAAAGAGTACCCAGCCCTTCCTGTGCCCCTGCCTATACCTCTTTCAAAACGAAAAGAGGCAAATCAATAATAACGATAATAATAATAAGAAAAAAAAAACAGAAGGGTTGTCAGGGTGGGCCCTTAGCATCACTGCAGTGATCAAAATAGAATGTGCCCAAAGATACACAGGGAGCTCAGATCAAGGACCTCTGTCTCTGAGAAACAGGCACTTTCTTCTTCAAAGCTCCAATGTAGCTGAGCCACAGGGAAGAGCAGAAGGAGATGGGAGATGAGAATTGGGTTCCAGAGACTTGCTAATAAGTCTCTTTTGGGAATAAAAAGATGCACTCTCCAACATGATAAGGGGGTTCTCATAGAAAGGGTGTCCGCTTCTCTTATCAACAGCAACAGAAGATTCCAGAAGGTCAGGAAGGTAGTGTATTGCCAGCCCAACCCTGCACAGGTCTCCAGGGAGGAAATTAAGACACTGTTGGAAAGGAAATTCAGAAGATAGTGAGGCCTGGGCAGGAGTCACCAGATGTAAAATTGCCCAAGGCAGTGGCCAAGAGCTGACACAATAGCTTGAGCATTGGACTTCAAGGTATGAGGCCTCCTAGAACCCCACCTCCCCAGAGCCCCACCCTACTGGGGAAATATAGAAACAGTTTGAAGTATGGCTCAATCTTTAAATGTCCATGTCCAGTGGAGAAGCAATTATAGATGCTAGACCTTCTACCTTCTGCATCCCATAATGATCCTAGGTTCATACTCCCAGAGGAATAAAAAATAGGAAAGCTTCCAATGGAAAGGATGGGATATGGAACTCTGGTGCTGGGAATTATATGGAATTGTACCCCTCTTAACCCACAATCTTGTTATAAAAATAATAGTAATAAATTTGAGTACAAGGATCATATCACATGTGCTAAAGGAAACTCTCTCCCCCCCCCATTTCATTAATAAATAAGTCTTTTTATTTTTTTAACTGGCCAATCCAGTCACTGCTGGTGGGATAATACAACTAGGGTGAGGACAATTCCTGGGTGTCACTAGGCATCACAGCCAGGGGGGAAATGAGTTCATTGGCTCTCTCTCAATGATGGCGCTCCTGTGAGGTGAATTCCAGCAATGAAGGTAAACAACCAGCTCTCTCTTGCTCGTTCAAGAGACAATGCAAAATAGACACAAGAGACACTGGGGAGAATTGAGGCACTCTCATTTAATGGCAGGAGAATGTGGGTTTAAATAGGAATTCAGACAAAAAACATATTTCAAACATGTCAGAAATTACAGGTTTCTTGAAGGTCACCTTGCCCCTATGTTAGGGGACTGGTATGACAGGAATTGATGAAATACATAAAGTTCAAAACAATTATTCTCCATGATGCAAGCAGGTTAATTATCTAAAGGCATCTGAGAGAGGCACAGGGGTTAAGTCACCAGGGTGAGATAGAAAGAAGACAAACAAGCTTGGTATATCAGAAGGCTATAAGGAAATAAAGTTTGGTGCTTCACTGACTGATGTCAGAGAGGTGTGTGATGGAGCATGCTTTCTCTAGTGATCAAAAGTGAGGTGGTTGTGTGAACTCTGAGTGACTATGTGAACTTTAAATGAACCTTAAGGCAGGCAGCTATGTAGTCTGTAGTTAGTGGAGAGAGGCAGTGAGGTTTCTGTGGGCTTGAGAGACTGGAAGGGAAGAACTAAGTCTGAGAGACAGTTTCTCCCCTTTGCTCACCTCAGCAAGAGAGACTTACAAGGGGGTGTCTTTCCCAGACCTACATCCAAGGATGGGGGGAGTTTTCCCTAAGCTCTATCAAGCTTACACATATCCCCACATCTCAACACAGGAAGAGCAATTCCACCAGGAACATGGTCCCTAAGGGTAATTGCAGGAAGCTGTGTGCTAGACTTCTAGTAGCATCTATCTGAAGTCCTGCAGCACAGCTCAGCACACCAGTCAGTGCTGGAACTATGGCAGCAGGAAGAACTGTCCTCAGACACATAAACCCAATCAGGTTCTGGTAACCTTTGTACTTATCAGGCACTTCCTTCCCCAACCTTCTTGGCAGTTTCCAGGGATTAGCAGTTCCTTGATGAGCTGAATTGTTAATGATAAGTCTTGGGCCCTGTTTGTTCCTTCCTCAGAGGATCAGGCCACATAAGCAGATTGTAGAGTAAAAGGCCCTCATGGGTGGTACCTGTCAACAGACCCTGGAGGTTTCAGGGTGCAGGGCTCAGTGGACTCACTATACCTACTTTCACAGACATGGAGGGACCCAGAGGGAGGGGTGCTAGCTATCTGCACACACGGGGGCTATGGGATGCCCAGAGACACCCTAGTAGCAGAGTTCAGAATGAAGTTAGATGCCATGGAAAGCAGCAGAGGTGCTGACCCCAACCTTTCCCCAAGTCCATTTACACTTCTGAGTCTCTTCCAGTCAAAATTCACTCATTTCTATACCTGGACAAGAGACCTCTCAGATGGACCTTGAAAAAAAAAAAATCACAAGCTAATCACAGAAACTAAGAATTACAAAAGTAAAATAAAATAAAAGGAAAAAAAGGTGAATGCTGGAAGAGAAATTTCAAATCAAATGTCACTCTGTGTTATTAATCAGAAGAACAAAGGGAATAATTGCAGACAAGGAGAAGCAGGCATAGGAATGCAACTCCCCAATATCTAAGAAGATGCTAAATGTCTGTTGTTTTCAATGGGTTATGTTGTTTTCGCCGGGCTGGCTTCACGGGCGGGTAATAGACGACCAGGGACTCATGGTTGAGCTGTAGGCAGTATCTCTTTATTCATGCAGGACGCAGCCGAGCTAAGCTAAACTCAAGTACCTTAAAACTCACAATGCTGTCTTTATATATACTTGCCAAGTAGGGTGGAAACAGGATGTGACATAGAGAGGGTGGAGAGAAAAGTGACTGGTGAAAATCAGAGTGTGACAAGGAGGGGGTGGAGCAGGCAAGAATCCTATCACTGAACCACCAATGCCCTGGAGGGAGGGCGGTACTTGTTAACAGTGGTTATGTAAATAGAATGAAGTGGTTATGTAAATAGAATAGTGTTAAGCAGGGGGGATTTAAACCAAATGAAACAGAAGGGGTCTCATGCATACCAACAAATGTCAATGGAGATGACTGGCTTGATACAAAGAACGAGAAAAATCTGATGCAGAACCATTCAGAGATAAATAAATAAATAAATAAATAAAACCTCCAATACCTGTTTAATGGCTTCTTCTGAAGTAAATGTGGGTAATTTCAAGAGTTTAACAGGAATAAGTAAAATAACATCACAAAAGTTAGAGAGAAAAAAATCAACCACATCTCACAGTAAAAGCAAAACCAAAATAGCTTCATAGAAAATTATATACTAGACTGTATAAAAACAAAAAGCAAGTTCTCCTACTACAAAATTAACTGTTTCAGAGAAAAAAGCAGCAAAAATAGAATTATAGAGATGTATGACAATAATATCCTCAGTACATAAAGTTTGTGAAAACCAGAAATAAATATTAATGATGATAATAATCCAAACTGTCATATAACGCAAGAGAATAATCTCTTAATTCATAAAATAAGAATAGCCAAAGGAAATGTAAACTCACTTTCAGTTGTAATCGAATGCATGCTACCTATCACGTTTACAAAGATAAACTTGTTTTCACATTAAATGTTCTTGAATAGCGTCCCTCACATTAATATGAAGCTTCTAGAACCACCATGAAACTTCTAGAACCACCATAATCTACGTTCTTGAATAGTGTCCCTTACATTAATAGGAAACTTCTAGAACCACTATGAGTTATGTTCTTGAATAGTGTCCCTTACATCAATATGAAACATCTAGAACCATCATGATCTATGTTCTTGAATAGCGTCCTACCACCATGATCTAGACCAGTGGTCTGTGAAAGGAAGCACAAAAGAAGAGAGAAGTGGATATGCTAAAGGTTGGAGATTATTACAGCCAAGCCCACTTATCCCCATTTGACTATGGGATATACTTATACCCCGTATGTATCTGTTCTTTCTGGGAAATTCAAATTTAACTGAATCCTCTTCATTTAATACAGTCACCCTGAATATAAGGCCTGTTTGATGGCTCTATCTAGATGGAGATAGATCCTCAACTATCTAACAACAACAACAAAAGGGAAGTAAATTACATCTGCAAATTCAAGGAGTCAAGGCATCCATCATCTCCCCAAATTTCTCATTCTAGAGCCACTCACCTCCCCACTCCAGAGCTGACTGAGGCAGAGATATTTATTACACAAGCCCTTGGAAGCCCTCCTATCTGCTTCAAATCCTGGTTCACACAGGTGGGAAGTGTATGCAGCTGACAGCTCCCATGTGGAGACACTAACAACTCCATATCTTCCTGTAGTGGGATTCTTCTTTTCAGCACAGGGGATGTGAATGCCAGAATCTGGTCCTAGAAGATTGCTTTCTGGAGGGGGGCTGCTTCTGTAACCTGAGGGAAGTTTGCCAGCTGAGAGGAGCAGCGGTGGACTATTTGCAACCTAAAGGCAATAGCTGAAGTGTAAGTAGGTGAATGGCCCAGAACAAAAGAATCAGAGTACCAGTAACACAGGGCAAAGCATAACAGGGAAATGACTGGGTGCACCAAAGGTACTGTGTGCACTTACCCAGGTGTGCCAGCACCCCGCCCTAAGGGTGTACCAACAGGTGTGAGTCTGTAGGGTGACTGTACAATGACTGTGATGGTGGTGATGAAAGTGAAGAGCACCAGTTTTGACAAGCTGTGCCCTAGTTTATTTTCCTCAGCAAGGACAGGGTGTTGTGATGAGCCCAGGATCACTGTGCACATCTGTAAGCTCTTCTTCTATGCAACTGCGTGGTCACAGTGGGACTTAAACTCTTGGAACATCTTAGGAAACAAGCAAGCACTTCCCAGGACCAAAGTTGCCTCAGTGCATGAGGGTAAAATGATCCTTACTGAGCCTGGTGTTTTCTGCAGACTCTTGCCCCTTCCCATCTTGGAAATTCCTCTTTATCCTAGAAATCACATGTTTCAGGGGCCCGGTGGTGGTGCACCTGGTTAAGCACACACTTTCCAGGGCACAGGACCCAGGTTTGAGTTCCTGGGTCCCACCTGCATGGGAGAAAGCTTTGGAAATGGTGAAGCAGGTCTGCAGGTATCTGTTTGTCTCTCTTCTGCTCTATCTCCCCTTTCCCTCTTGATTTATGACTACCTCTATCCAATAAATAAGTAAATATAATATATATACTTAAAAATCACATTTCGGATGCCAATCCTAGCAGGATTTCCAAGGTCTACTCAGGAGAGGCATATGATGAGATTTCTCAAAGCAGAAGAAGGTGAGAACAGTGTAGATTAGAGTCTGAAATCTACAGTAGGTGTAAGGTAAGCCCCTATTTATCCTGTCCAGGGATTAAATGCAGCTTTGGTCATAGGCAGTGACTTTATTACTTCAAAGCGTTCCTACTAGTCTCTGATTTCATCTCCTGACCATCACCAATCCACTCCCCCGCCTGCCCCCCTCCACTCTTTCCAGTGGGTTGAAAATCCCACTTGATATATACTTCAGCCGATTTCTATTTTCTTTACTGAGTCCTGACAGTTACATTCCCCCAAAACAGGCTCCTGATTCCCGGTAAACAACAGTGACATTTAAAATAGGTCATAAACTAAGAGAATCACTACCAATCACATACATAGTGGTGGAGCTCACAAAGTTTCTATAAAGCTGGCATACACAGAGGGTTGGTACTATCCACTATCATCCTGATATTATTGATAAAGCACTTGACAGAAATTGGCAAAGCTACATGGCAGAGTTACTGATAACAGGGATCTATCTTCACTGACCTTCTTTCAGGTCACGAGGGTCAAAACCTGCTTCTTCTTCTTCTTTGTTTTTTTTCCATATCCAATCAGCCATGAGCCACTGTATACACCTTTATATTCTGACTTCTACAATTATCCCCCCTTTCTAGATTTTCAATGTCTTTTTTTTTTACTCCTTTCTCTTTTATATTTGTGGTTGCATTCATAGGGACAACCTGCTGAATTCTGTGAAGTCCTTGAACACTGCACTTACCACACCAGCCTGGGGCTGAGTAGGCTCATTCATAGCTACAGCCCTGAATCTCTCCTCAGACATTCTGTTTCACTGCTTCTGCCTTCCTGTATTGCTTCCTCCCTGCCTCAAGAAAGGACAAATAAACACTGCAATGATTCTGCTATTCCCAGGGGCATAGAGAAGCTGATATTTGAGGTCTTTCATTGTCAGTTATTCCTGATCTATATCTCAAGCTCATCTCCCTTTCTGCTTAAGCACATAGAGAAGCCTCTGAAACAACTGTAAAGGTCCTGAAAAGGTCAGCTGCCACTAACATCCAGATGGTCTCCTTGCCACGTCCAGGGTCACCGTTGGAAGACAACACCTTCTCATGTCACTCCTTCTCCTGCACACAGCTTCAAACATGGCATGATGCAGAGGACGGGCCCAGAGTTAGGATCTGTTTGAACAGATTCACATCCAAGGGTGCGTATGTGGGGGGGTCAGTTTCTCTTTCTAAGTTTCCTCATCTGGAAAGTGGGTTTCACCCATACAAAGCACAGAATAACAGAGTTCAGGGTTTGCTATCAAGAAAGAATGAACTGTGAGAGGAAGTTCCTGGCATCATCTGTGAAGATTGATTACATCAGCCTCAGTTTCTTCTGATCATCTAAAGCAGGCATTGTCTTTTTTTTTTTTTTCCTTTCTTTACACAGGTGAACTATTTCTCCTAAATGCTTCTCCATGACAGTAGTCATGTGTTATCTAGTTTCCATCATCATTCTTCTCCTAATTTCACACATACTGGGAGTCTTGTTCAGCTATAGTGAAAAGCCAATCTAGGGGGCCCCGAAATGGAGCACACAGTTAAGCGCACTTATTACTATGTACAAGGATCCAGGTTCAAGCCCCTGCTCCCCATCTGCAGTGGGGATGCTTCATAAGTGGTGAGGCAGGTCTGCAGGTGTCTCTCTTCCCCTCTCTATTTCCCCTTCCATCTCAGTTTCTCTTTGTCCTGTCAAGTAAAAATAAAAAGTAGAAAGAAAAAACATATCAGAAAAAATGGCCACAGGGAGCAGTAGATTCTAGTGCCTGTAGAACTGAGCCCCAGTGATAACCCTGGAGGCAAAAAGAAAGAGCCAATCTTGAGACAGCAATGATGACACAGGGGTCTGTAGTTAGGCTATTTGGGATGAAGTGTCCCTGAACAAAGGTCCTCAGAAAGCGTGTTTGTGTGACTGGTTTTTCTCCTCAACTCTGTGATCTCCAAAGTTGATTACAAAAGGGAGACAAACCAATTAACCTTTGCCAGCATTCCTCTAATCAATCACATATTTTACGGTTTCATTAACTATGGGACCAAACTCAACCAGGCAATCATATTTAATTCCTTGCATATTGATTTATAAAGGGTAGTTTATGGCTGCCTATTCATTAGCAGTGTGAGTTGGGATTCCTGCTGCAGGTTAATCCCTTTTTATAATTAAACCACATTAGGGCATCCCAAGATAACACAGAGCCCTTCCTGTCTTGTGATGAATGTAGGATGCTTATAGCTTGTCACCTTTGCAGAGGATGGCTTTCTCTCTGTGTGTTCTCCTGGACAGTCACTAGACTTCCCTCCGATGGCTGGCTTATCTCTAGTCACTTTTCTTTAGTAGGTTGCAAAATGGAGACTTTTAGTCACACCATTGTTGAAATTCTCTGTAATACTTAGCACATTTGACAACACTCATCCAGGAAAAAAATCAGGACTCAAGCTACATGTTAGCATTTGATTTCTGTTACCTTCAGCATCCTCAACACTGGCTCTTCCATCACCATTGGCTCCACTTGTAAGATGGCCAAATCCCATCACAGCTCACCCAGAGTAGTCACATGACTCTTGCCCATGCCTCAGCTGTCACTCACACCATCCTTTATTCCTATGACCCATCTTTGTATAAAGACAAACAGAAGAGCAAAGTAGCCTCACTTTGGTTTTAGATTAACCAGAATAACCCTAACTCCTAGCATATATATATATATATATATATATATATATATATATATATATATATTCAAGAAAGTCTTTTAATAAATTTTGGTTCTAAAGAATAAAGCCTCAGCCCAGTATGAAAGACAAAAAAAGAAGCTGTAGAACAGTCAACAAGAAGAAGCAGTCTTATGGGTAAGAGGCCACTCATCCAGTTGAACGTTTTCTTCCATTGTTTTCCTTTGTGTGAAGGCCTGGGTTTTATCCAGGGCAGCACCATGAATGGTGAAGCAGTGCTGTGGTACCTCTACTGTCCCCTCCCTACCCCCTTTCCTCCCTCTTACTAAATAATTTTTTTTGCCTCCAGGGATACCTCTGGGGCTGTGTGCTGGTACCCACTGCTCCTGGCAGCCTTTTTTTTTTTTTTTATTGAATATGACAGAGAGGAATTGAAGGAGAAGGGGAGATAGAGAGGGAGAGAGAAAGATAGACACCTGCTTCAGAGCTTGTGAAATGAACCCATTACAGGTGGGGAGCTGGGGGTTTGAACCGGGAATCTTGTGTGGGTCCTTGCACTTCATACTCTGTGCAGTTAACTCAGTGCACCATCTCCCAATCCCCCAAAGACAATCTCTAACCACTCAAGAGACCGTAACTACAATGCAGCTTCCACTGTCATAGATGAAATAGGAAGAAGGAAGGAAAAGAATGCTTCTGGGTTATCTTTCTGAAGCAGTAGTGAAACTGATTTGCTACAGAGAAAATATAGAAAGAAAGGATGCATCTCACTTCAGCATGAGATATTAATGTGAAACACATTAAGAAACAGAGTCCAGTAACAAAATCAAAGAGCTTCATAGTATGTCAAAGTTTTTTTTTCATGAATTCAGTGACAATTCAGTATTTAGAGAAGCAAATCATGTAGCTTTTCATATTAATTGTTTACAGAGACAAATTATATGTTTAATTCCAGGGATTTTGAGTTATTTTGAGTATAAGTAATTACATTCCTAGAAGGTAAAACTAGTAATCATACAGATGTTCTCAAATGCTTCTTTTGCCATGATTTCCTTATTCTGTGTATTAATAGGTGTTGGTATGCATGAGACCCCTTCTGTTTCATTTGGTTTAAATCCCCCCTGCTTAACACTATTCTATTTACATAACCACTTCATTCTATTTACATAACCACTGTTAATAAGTACCACCCTCCCTCCAGGGCACTGGTGGTTCAGGGATAGGATTCTCGCCTGCTCCACCCCCTGCTTGTCACACTCTGATTTTCACCAGTCACTTTTCTCTCCACCCTCTCTATGTCACATCCTGTTTCCACCCTACTTGGCAAGTATATATAAAGACAGCATTGTGAGTTTTACAGTACCTTGAGTTTAGCTTAGCTCGGCTTAGATTGTGCTGTGTCCTGCATGAATAAAGAGATACTGCCTACAGCTCAACCATGAGTCCCTGGTCGTCTGTTACCCGCCTGTGAAGCTAGCCCGGAGAAAACAACATAACCCATTGAAAACAACAAATAGGAACATCTGCAGGACAAATAATTAATTGAAGCAAATATGAAAAAAAAATTGAGGCAAAGAAGTATGGGGAGGCCAGGTACTGGTGCACCTGGTCAAGTGCACACAATGCAGTGCACAAGGACCCAGGCCCAAGCCCCCGGTCCCCACCTGCAGAGGAAAACCCACAAGTGGTGAATCAGGGCTACAGGTGTTTCTCTGTCTCTTTCTCTCTCTAATCTCTCCCTCCGCTTTCAATTTTCTCTGTCTCTACCCAATAGTAAACAAATAAATGATTTTTTAAATGTTAAAAAGGTATGATATGTGTTTGCCCTCCCCCCATGTATATGTGTGTAAGAGAGTGTGAGTGTGTGTGTGTGAGTATGTGAGTGTGAGTGTGTGTGAGTGTGTGTGAGTGTGTGTGTGTGTGTGTGTGTGTGTGTGTGCATATATGTGAACTACCCCAATGACAAACAAGCAATAGGATCTGAACTGTCTAGTGAAAGAACAAGAAATTGAGAAAATGAGCACTTTCCTAAATTCCAGCCAAACTTTCCAAATGAGCACCTCACAGAAAGTGCATTTTTGGGGAGTTGGGCGGTAGCGCAGCGGGTTAAGGGTTAAGCGCACGTGGCGCAAAGCGCAAGGACCGGAATCCTGGTTTGAGCCCCCAGCTCCCCACCTGCAGGGGAGTCGCTTCACAGACGGTGAAGCAGGTCTGCAGGTGTCTATCTTTCTCTCCCCTTCTCTGTCTTCCCCTCCTCTCTCCATTTCTCTCTGTCCTATCCAACAACGACATCAACAACAATAATAACTACAACAACAATAAAAACAAGAGCAACAAAAAGGAAACAAATAAATAAATATTTAAAAAAAAAAAAGAAAGTGCATTTTTGTAATTGTCTTGCAGGTATGTTAGTATGAAGTTGTGGTTGGCTCTCAGGTAAGGTCATATCTGTCCCCAGGGATTATCTGATATGGAGTCACGTTTGAACCTCAAAAGCAGGGAGGGTACTGTGGGCATCTGTGCCAGACAGTACAAACCAGAGATTCCACCCTTCCCAGGGCGGCCCCCACCACACAGATTTGTCCAGTTTCCAGCTTCTCTGCCTTGAAGTTTAAAATTCCTGGTACTGAGTGGTCCTTTTCATTTTGTAGGTAACCAAGAGACAAACATCGGTGTGTAGACTGGAATCAGAAAGCCTAGGGCCCTCTCCAGCTTTACCAGCTCCCTGACCTGAAGCAAACCCTCCCATTCATGCATCTTTTTGCCTACACTCATAGGTGATAGTAGAAAAAAAAAAAAAATCAAAGGCTCTGATTCCCAGGAGAGGACTGGGTAAACTCTCAACAGCATTGCTGGCAAGGAAATCTGGAAGAAGGAGGGGGTGCCAACAGAGGCCTGTCCCCAGAGCTCAGCTTGGTCTGAGCCCTGATGAGTGAACACAAAGTGTCAATGTGCATTGAGGTGATAAGACAGACATAGGGAGCTTTGGGATGAAAAGCTAAGAGGGCACTTCAGGGAAAGAGGATATCTGCAAACTAGGGAGAGCTGGGCAGCTGGATGGCCTCCCCCCCCCACACACACACACCCCAGACAAGCATCACTGTTCTAGAGCAGAGACATCAAATACAGCTTGATGAAAAAAGAAAGAAAAAAAAGCTTAAAAATTGTTTTAAAAGAAATACTGCTTGATTACCACAAACAAAGTCATTGCATACCCCCTTCCTGTCAGGAGCACACAACTCCTGTGTGTTTGTGAAAAAAGCTAGCTTTCACTACTGCTGCTTGCTGGCTCTTCTGTTTTCTGCTCTAGAACAGAACCAATTTAAGAAATGCCACTCACTGTTGTTTAAATACCACCCCACCCCCTTCAAGAATTCCTCCTGCAAGGTGACAACACCATGGCTGTGTCATTACCAAAGTGCAGAGAGACCCCACAGTGGCCAGAAACAGATATTTTTGGGTGGCTGGCTGCTGATTACCCCCAAGAGGGAATCAAGATGCCCTCTCCACACACAGCCCTTGTTCTGACCTTCAGGACCCAAAAGCAGCATCTGTCTCCAGTTCTCCATGGTGCAAGCTCATCTCTGGATTTAGCTTTGTCACAAGAAGTCTATCACAGCTCATTGTTGGGTAAGTTCCAGTGATATTCAGGATGATATTCCTCTGGATCTTGACTTGCCTTCTTCTGAAACAAACGGGATTCACAGATTCTATGTAGGCTTACCTAGAGGTTTACACTAATTAAAACGATAAATTAATTACTCTGTTTTATTTTATTTGCCGGCAGGATTATCACTGAAACTCTTTACCTGTACAGTTAACGCTGCTCCTGATATACATATTTTTTTTTATAGAAGGAGAAAGAGAGAGGGAGAGAAATAGGAAGTGAGAAACAGGGAGAAAGATATTGCAGCACTGACCCACTCATCATGAAGTTTCCCTCAGGCCAGTATTGCCTTGCAAGTGTGAGACCAGCTGCCCAAATCTAGGTCCCAGAGCATGGTAAGATGTGTTATTCTTAGTTGTTTTTTTCTCATACTGATGTTTTTAAATAGTCTTCAAGTCTCCCACAGAATGTTTAATATTCATATCCATCATTAAATATTACTGTACAAAATTATCAGATTTCTGGAGTTTTTTCATATCACATATGATGCCTGCAAGTCACCACATCACATCCTCCAAGGTTTTTGTTTTGTTTTGTTTTGTTTCTGCTCAGCTCTGACTTATTGTGGTGTGGAGGACTGAATCTGGGACTTTGAAGCCTAGGCATGAAAGTCTCTTTGCATAACCATTATGCTATCTCCCCAATATCGCCTACCCTGTAGAAACCATCTTGATTCTCAGATTATAGAAAAGACAGTCTCCTTACTTTTTTTTCCCTGCTATCATTAATATCCCACATAAGAATGCATTTTGTGTGTGATTTCAGGACACAAGATGCAGAAGAAAATAAGTGTAAGTTATATAAGTCTGTTACAGAAACTCTGTCACTAAAACATAGGTACAATATTGCACTAATGTGGTGGTGTGAAGTATGATTTCCTGAGACACAAAGCTGGACCACAGCCATCCCAGTCCCAGTCTTGTGTTTGCTTTTTTATTTGATTGAACAAGCCAGCAAGGCTTTTTTCAACCTGATCTTTTCAAGTGAGGAAATGGCTCCTGTAAGCTACAGAGACTTCCTAAGGTAACAGAGCTCCCATGCTCCCTAAAAGTTAATGTGCAGATCTGAAACCCTCAGCTAAGAGCAGCCCTGGAAAGTACCTGAAAATGTAATATTCAAAGATACTTAACATTAACGTACGTTCAATAAAGCCAGTGGAGAATATAGATCCCATCTAGACATCATCTTCATCAGACGGTGAAATTAAATGAGATTTCCTTGATAACCAGTCTTAGTAGGCCCATTTGCATTGTGAAAGTGAGATTAAAAGGCGAGTAATTCAGCAATGAAGCTACTCGCAAAATTTCGGAACACCAATTTGGCTCAATCCAGTCTTCCATTTCAATTCAGAATCCTAAAGTCTCAACTTTAAAGTGGACCTGGAAGTCATGGGTTCTAAACTCCATATCCATGCCCAAACTCCCAAGCACCTCTTCTCCAATCTGGCATCCTGAGTAAACCCCAGCCCCATGACCCATGCACCATGGGGTCATGACCCCATGACCCCACTCCTGCCCAAAAGACTTTCTAACCAAACTTTCCTCTAACTTATCTGAGCTCTCTTCTCAGGCCTCAGCTTGGGCTTTAGTGTTCCTCTCTGCAATCTCCATTTTGAAAGATTTCCCCAAAGTCAGCTCAGCTAGAATCTGACTAAAATTCTTCATCCCATTTTGCCCCCTCCCGGAGATGACATTTGAGCACCTGATCTACCCTCACCAAGAAAACCGCAGGTTTAGCCAGATTCATTCACCCCAAGTGTTTCCTCTTCATAATTCTTCACCCAATGACCCCCATCTACTCCTTAGCTACAAATCCCCACTTTCAATGGCTATATCTGAACTGGAGTCCAATCTCTCCCCTGACTATAAAACCACACTGCTATTTTTTTTCTTGAATATCCCACTTGGATTTAACATTATCTACACATGTGGGAAAGATAAGATGAGCACCTATTCAGCCCAGCACCCCAGATGTCAAGCTCAAGCCGAGATTCTTATATTACAATTACAAACACTATTTATTTTAATTTATTTTTATTTAACAAAGGATAAATTAACAAAACCATAGGGTGGGAGGGGTACAACTCCACACAATTCCCACCACCCAGTCTCCATATTCCATCCCCTCCTCTGATAGCTTTCCCATTCTCTATCCCTCTGGGAGCATGGACCCAGAGTCATTGTGGGATGCAGAAGATGGAAGGTCTGGCTTCTGTAATTGCTTCCCCACTGAACATGGACATTGACTGGTAGGTCCATACTCCCAGTCTGCCTCTCTCTTTCCCTAGTAGGGTGGGTCTCTGGGGAAGCTGAGCTCCAGGACACATTGGTGGGGTCTTCACTCTAGGGAAGCCTGGCCGGCATCCTGATGGCATCTGGAACCTGGTGGCTGAAAAGAAAGTTAACATACAAAGCCAAACAAATTTATGAAAAGAGTCAGTTAGGAACTGCTTGACTATGGGATTGTTACAAGCCAGAAGAGAAGATAATAGGGCTTCAAGATGCATTGTTGCTTTTAAAAGAGATAGTATGCTTTCATCCTCCCCATGGAGCCCTGCTAGCTGACTGCTAACTAGATTCAAGAAGAACATGGACCAGCTGTGAAGACACAAGGAGAAGTCACCTATCATCTTGCAGTGCTGGCAGGTTCACCTGGCAGCTGTGAGAGACCTAGGAGCACCAAGATGGGGTGCGGAAGTGGTACCGAGGCAGGAATTGTACTGACTGTGAATAGCCCTAAGTTTTTGTCTAGCTATACATTTTCTTTGTCATTATGTAGAGGACTCAAGAACTGGGACATAAAGGATCTGAACTCTACATTTTTATGAGTATTAATGACAGTAATTAGTAACACTCATTACTATCCACCCACCAACAACATTCTAGATGCTTCTCTGTGCCTACTACTCCTTGTCCTACCAAGTTCCTAATGGTTCCTAACAGAAGAGGTGTGGAATTATACCCATTATAATTTTGTAAATCAACTTTAAATCACTAATAAAAACTATAAGTCAGAGCTGGGCAGTGCTCTGGGAAAAATACATAAATAAATAGAAATAGTAGTCAACCTATATCTGTGACTTGGGAGATCTAGTGCAGTTTCCAATGGAGGGAATGGGGACATAGAGGCCTGGTGGTGGGAGAGGTGTGGAATTATACCCATTATCTTATATTTTTTGAAAGCACTAATAAAAATTTTAAAGAAAAGATTTACTGGGGGTCAGGCAATAGCACAATCGACTAAGCGCACATGGCACAAAGTATTCCAAGTTCCTAATGGTCTTAATGTAAGAGCATTCTTGGTGCCAACTCTAGGTGGTACATGCCAGTCTGGGTACTGGAAACTAGGTCATTGGACTTTGAAATTGATAAGCTTTTTAAAAATAGGCACTAGGTTTATTGCTGGGGCTCAGAGCTTTTACCTCAAACCCACTGCCATTCTAGCTGCCATTCTTTCTTTCTTTCTTTCTTTCTTTCTTTCTTTCTTTCTTTCTTCCTTCCTTCCTTCCTTCCTTCCTTCCTTGCTTCCTCCCTATCTTACTTTCTTTCTCAATTTCTCTTTCTTTCTTTCTCTTCTTCTTTCTTTGGTTTGTTCATTTGTTTTTTAGGGGCCAGGTGGTGGCACACCTGGTTGAGCACACATGTTCCAATGCACAAGGACACTTGTTTTATGCCCTAGTCCCCACCTGCAGGGGGGAAGCTTTGTGAGTGTTGAAGCAGGGCTGCAAGTAGATATCTCTGTCTCTATCCCTCTCTATAACCCCCTTCCCACTCAATCATTGTATGTCTCTACCCAATAAATAAATATAGAATTAATTTTAAAAAAAGACTGCTAGAAATTGAGAGGGAAAAGGCAACAGGAAGAGAGAACTGCTGCAGAGCTTCACTGCTCATGAGTCTTTGCCCCTGCAGGTGGGGACCAGGGATTTGAACTCAGGTCCTTCCCATGGTAATTTGTGTGCTATGCTCAGTGCACCACCACCACCTGGATCATGAAGTTCATATTCTTACTGTATCACCACCATCACCTTCACATAGAAATACACACACACACACACACACACACACACACACACACACACACATATATATATGCCTTGCTCATAAAGAATCACTCCCTCCCGGGAACTCCCATTCATGACCTTACTATAAACATAATCTTTATGGGAAGATAATTCATAATCTTTATGAATTATTTACCTTTATTAGAAAGCTAGTGATCATTTAGGGCTAGCTTAAAATTATGGGGATCAAGAAGACCAAGGGAGGGCAGCTGGGTGGTGGTGCACCAGTTTAAGCACACATATTGCTAAGTGCAAGGTCTGGGGGTTCAATCCCTCCCTCCCCACCTGCAAAGAGTCCTGAAGCCAGTCTTCAGGTGTCTTTATCTCCCTTTCTCTATCCTCCTGTCCTCTCTCAATCTTATCTAATTTAAAAATTTTGAAAAGGAAAATATGTTTGCCAGTAGTGGTGGATTTGTAGTGTCAACACCAAGTTCCAGCAGTAACTCTGGTGGCAAAAAAAGAAAGGAGAAGGAGGAGGAAGATGAGAAGGGAGAAGAAGAAAAAGGAGGAAGGAGAAGGCGAAGAAGAGAAGGAAGAGAAGGAGGAAAAGGAAGAGGAGGAGGTGAAAGAAGATGAGGAGAAGGAAGATAAAGAGGAAAAGAAGAGGAGAAGGAGAAAGAAAAGAATGAGGAAGATTGGAAGAGAAGGAAGTGGAAGAGAAGAGGAGGAGGAGAGTGAGGAGGAGGAGGAGTAGGAGGAAGAGGAGAAGGAAGAGAAAGGTGAAAAGAAGAGGAGAGGAAAAGAAGGAGGATAGGAAGAGACAAAGGAAAAGGGGGAGAAGGAAGAGGAGGAGAAGAAAGAGTAGGGGGAGGAGGAAGAAGAGGAGGAGAAAGAGACAACCAAGGGAGGTAAAGAATGAAGAAGACAAGTCGATGTGGGGTCCATGCAGGAAACCTGGAAGAGAAGCATGGCTCCTCCCATTTCAACAAACAGATGGGTGCTGAAGACTGAGCTGAAGCTGGATGCTCAAAGGGAACCAGAATTCCAGCCAGAACATTACATCCAGTCAACAAGGCAACTTGACACCAACTCTCACAGAGACCTGAAACTTCTGGAGTACAGACCCAACTCAGGGTCTGACCTCCCTTTTCTACCCAATGCTAAGCAGATTGTATAAACTTCCTAATGGAACTGTCCAAAGAGAAGTTCTCTGAAATATTCCTAACAAACCATGGCATCTAATTTGAATATTGGGGATGGGGTTGGGAAGGAAATACCAAGGACTGTCTGTTGCTGAGGCTATCAGTCATCTATTTTATCAGTGAAAATCTCCTTTGTTAGGTTTATACTAGCTTTCACCACCCCCACTCTATCTCCCTGCCTGGCTGGGGTTGGGGTCTAGTTAAGTGGGAAAGGAAGCAACATGGGACACAGTCCACAGACCCCTATCAATAATCTCATCCCAGTTAGTCAATGTAGTTTTGCCAAAATCCATTTTCCCTGTAAGGCTGAGGCTTCACACTGCTTTCCCTGCCTTCTGCATACACACTGCTGTTTGTCACTTAATGATCTTGGCAGATTTCACCTGTTCTTCCTTTATTCATGCATTTGCAAAGCCACCTCAAAGACAGTTTATAGATATGATTATGCATGAGGCCCTGGGCTGGGGCCAGGAGGCTCTCAGAATGCTGATGAAGCAAAACAGAGATAACCAGAATCACCACCACAGTACCATATCTATGCCTGGAAGAGTATGGGCAGGCAGAGAGAAAGGAGGGACCAATCCATCATTCTCCTGGATGCTTGGAGGGAACTTGAGACTTGGGAGGGGGTCAGACAGTAGTGCAGCAGGTTAAGTGCATATGGTGTGAAGTGCAAGGACCATTGTAAGTATCCTGGTTCAAGCCCCTGGCTCCCCAGCTCCGGTGGTGGTGGGTTGCCACTTCAGAAGCAATGAAGCAGGTCTGCAGGTGTCTATTATTCTCTCCCCAACTCCCCAACTCTGTTTTCCCCTCCTCTCTTGATTTCTCTCTGTCCTATCCAACAACAGAAACAACCAAAAAAAAAAAAAAGGAAAAACATGATCTCTAGGAACAGTGAATTCCTAGCCTAGGCTCCGAGCCCTAGCAATAACCCTGGGGACAAAAATAATTGCAACAATTGATCTATGGTGGTTGGAGAGATAGCTCAGCTTGTTAGGACACCATCTTGAATGTCTGAAGGCTCTGAAGGCCCCAAAGACCCCAGAGGCCACAGGTTCATGTTCATTTTATTTTTATTATATACATCATTTCTTTTAGGTAGAGAAAGATTGAAAAGGACCACAGCACCACAGCTTCCTTCAATTCAGTGAAGACTGAGTCCAATCCTAGGTCACACACATGACAACGCTATCTGAGATATGTGGCTGATCCAAGAACACAGGTTCAATCCTCAGCATGATTGTATGCCAGAGCAGAGCAGTGTTCTGGTCTTTTTTGCTCTCATAAATGAATGAATGAATGAATGGATGGATGGATGGATGGATGGATGGATGGATGGATGGATGGATGGATGGATGGATGGGTGAGTGAGTGGATGGATGGATGGATGGATGGATGGATGGATGGATGGATGGATGGATGAATGAATGGATTAGTGAATGTTAAAAGAAATCTACTAATATTTGACACATAGCCTCCAGAATAATCAATTCCTGTAATAATCAATTCAATGCATCCATTCAATATCTGTGGGAATGCAGTAGTGGCTTTTCACCCACAGAGGATAAAGAGAGAACTGACAGGTCCTTAGAAAGCGAACAGAGGCAACTACACATCTGTCTATACCATCATCTTTGTCACCATCATCATCACTATTAATATCAGTTGCTATACAGCAATAATATTTCATAAGTTCTTTCAGAGAACTGAGAGGAAATGGTAGCAGGACTTCTGCAAATAAATGAGTTTCCTTTTCAGAACACGGTGCTTAACTTAGAAGTCATTATACATCCCAGGGTAGAGGCATTCTTTAAATATAACCCAGTAAATGTATGTGATGTTCTCAATGGCTATTAATAGTCAAACTCTGTTTATTAAAGGGGGGAAATATGGAGTTTGCAAAGGCAGAGGAGCGCTAAGCCAGCAAAGGGATGATAAGCTCCATCAGAAACATTTATAAATTCAGCCACTCTTTCTTCTGGCTTGAGTCTCCCTGTGAGTCACCCTGGGACTTGCTCAGCACACAGCAGGCAGGTGAGTGGGTGAGTGGAAAGGTGAATATCTCCAGCAAAGAAGTGTCCCACCTCCCCTCTGGTACACAGCACTGTGTCCAGCACGAAGATTACTGTTACTAACATCAATCAAAGGCTACATGGCAGGGTTTTTATTTTTAATCATTTTTTATGGGGGGAGGTTAAGAGTTTGAAGTTCAGTTGTAAATATTTTGCGAACAATACCTGGTTTGGCTGTTGGGTGTGCAGTCACAGGGGGTGTCTGCGATGCTCCCATACAGTGATGTGTTTCTTTAGCCTAACATGGACATTTCCCCTGACACTGACCAATATACCTCCACTCTCTGATACCAAGTGGAATTACTTAATATAATTCTGACACTGATTCCTTTAGTTGACATGGACACACAGGTCCAAGGTTCAGTCCCACAAACAGCCTCTAGGTGAGAGTCCCAGTTCAATCTCTCTCTCTCTCTCTCTCTCTCTCTCTCTCTCCATATATATATATATATATATATATATATATATATATATATATATATATATATATTAACCAAGGAGCTATAGGTAGGAGGTTCCGACAACCTGACCTTGAATCACAGGACTTAGGATAGCAGTTCACTTACCAGATGGTTTATTTATTCCAAAAACTGCAACTCAGGAAGATGCAGAAGGAAGGCAGCTCCAGGCAGAAGTATGGGGAAGGAAGAGGGGCTTGCTATCCTACCTAGATACACCACCCTCAAATGCCCACCAGCCCTGGGGCTCTCCCTCTCAGGCATTAAGCTAGCCCTCCTTGCTCCATCCTGCATTGCTGATAATATGGTCTATTTACATAATCATTGTTTCGCCTGAAAGATCCCCATGCATATCTTTGATCTATCTTTTTCGAGACCTGCCCTGCCTGCAGGGTAGCATTAATCCCACCCACTAAAACCATTGCAACAATTGCTAAGGAAGCTTCCACCTTCCCAGCATGCTTTTTTTCTTTCTCTACCCCTTTACCTAGCAATTTCCATTTCAGACTTGCCACTTCCAGTTTTATCCTGTAAAACTACTTCTGTTTCTGGTTTCTCTCTTCTCTTCCGCATCCCAACCTAGAGGAGGGCAGGCATGCAGAGGGAGGTGGACGCCAGCCATTGCAGTTTTTGGCTCCACGTGGCCTAACCCGCTGTACTCACACCTGACTCTGGGGCTCCTGCATGAATAAAGATTTGTATTGCTACCGCCACAAGCTTTGTTCCTGGATCATCTCTCTCTCCCACCTGCGATGCTAGCTCAGCATTCCCAACCCTGCTGTGTAGGTTTTTATACAGGAGCCATGGCATGGGCAAGGCTCGTTGCATCACAGACCACTAGACTAGGGGCCCTAGGAGCCTACTGTGTGGTCTTCTGTCCCCCAAATTGGAAAGCAAAGTATGATTGATTAGCTGGCAATTATTTATTTTCCTTGAGTAACAGGCACATTGACTGTGTGGACCATGGGAAGTTTTTTCCCTCCTAACTGCAAAGCAATAAGTTTCTACAGGTTTGAGTCCGTCTTCCACTATCTACTCTATCTCTATATCTATCTCTGTCTCTAACTCATCTATCATCTATCTATCTATCTATCTATCTATCTATCTATCTATCTAATCTATCTATCTATCTATCTATCTATCTATCTATCTATGTATCCTATATCTATCTGAAAAGTCAACCCAGAGTGGAAAAACCCTGGAAACAACTCAAACACAACAATAAATAAATAGTTAATGTGAAACAAAGTGTTTCTTGGTTGTCTCTCCTTACTCACTTGAGCTGACATAGGGTACTTTGTTTTTTAAATATTTTTTTCCTCCATGGTTATTGTTGGGGATTGGTGCCTGCACCATGAATCCACTGCTCCTAGAGGCCACCTTTTCCCTTTTGTTGCCTTTGTTTTCTATCATTGTTATTGTTAATATTATTGTTGTCGTCGTTGTTGAATAGGACAGGGAGAAATAGATAGAGAGGAAGAGAGAGGAGAAAAGAAAGACACCTGTAGACCTGCTTCATGGCCTGTGAAGTGACTCCCCTGGAGGTGGGGAGATGGGGGCTCGAACCAGGATCCTCACATAGGTCCTTGAGCTTTGTACCATGTGCACTTGACCCGCTGTGCAACCGCCCAGTCCCCTAATATTTATTTGTTATTGGATAGAGTCAGAGAGAAATTTATAGGGGACAGGACAATAGAGATGGAAAGAGACAGAGAGACAGCTGCAGCCCTACTTCACTGTTAGGGAAGCTTTCCCCCTGCAGGTGGGGACCTGGGGCTTGAACCCAGGTCCTTGTACACTGCAATGTGTGTGCTTGGCCAGGTGCATCACCGCCTGTCTCCTTGTTTATTTTTACTATTTTCTTGCACAGGTGCAGACAAATCTGAAAATGCCCATGTCTCTTGACAGGGAGCCTGAGTGAGAACCCACATAGGAGTCATGGTGGATTTAGCAAGGGAAAGGGAGGCTGATCAGAGAAGGGTTGGGGGTTGGTGAATGCCAAAGGGGAGCTCTTGGACAAGCAGGCAGTTCTCCATGATCTCTATGCTGCCTTTACCACTAAGGTCTCAGTTTGGTCTCTACCAATCCCAGGTCCCTGAGGGTACATGGCTGGGCCAGCACTATCCATCCACACTGCCATGAGGCCCCACAGCCACTGTCTAATCTCACACTTCTAGCAGTGGAACCCAGGCATGTTGAGTGGCTAGAGGACACAAAGCCTTTATAGGCCCCTAATCCTTGTCCCCCATTCTGCTTTGCCCAGGGCTTTATAGGATCCAGGAATGTCACAGGATCCAGCTGGTCACAGGATCCAAAGGGATGCACAGGTGTCACAGGACAGCCCTGCCCCTCTCTCCTCCCCCAGAGAGAAGAGTAGCTTGAGTTCTGAGACAGTTCTCCTTCTGCATGCCCTTGGTTCCCTGGATCACCTGCAAATCCCTCCTGAGGTCAATAGAGATCTCACCTGGGCTCTTTCAAAGCCCTCACTGTCTTTGCACCAAGAAGCCACAGGTCACCCCGGGTGATACCAGATTCCTCCCCACATAGCTATGCCCTCATGACTAGAACTTATGCCAGAAATGGGGCACTGCATCTGCTGCAGGCCTAAAGCTGGTATCTCGCACCTGCTCCTTGGACCTTCTCCACACAGCATCTGATGAAGGGCCCTCACCTGGCTGGCTGTGCACAGAGCAGCAGCCATTAGTGTGATTGCTTGTGACCCAGAGACCAAGCCCACCCCACAGCCTGGTCATTGTGCATGTACATGGGCAGCAGATCAATAAGGGGTCATTTGACAAGCGGCTAAACACGTCCAGCCAGCCAGGGACCTGCCTGAGGTCTGCTTGGCAGCACCTGATGCTAGGCTCAACCTGGAGCTTTCCAGGGCACTCTGCTGATAGCCTCCTGAGTGAGATGAGGACTTGGTTTGCTTCAGCAAAGACACTCTCACTGCCTGACTCTGCTCTGACAAGGAACGTCACCAGGAAGGGGACACAGTCATGACCTTCGATGATATGCTGGTTCTGATGGACATGGAGGCAGTGACCTCAGAGCTTGTGACTCAGTATACCAGCCAATGGCAGGAAGTTGGACACAGCACATGGATGACATCAGCCTGGAGACAGAGCATACTAGAATAGGCACAAACCCACAGGGATTGTGGGTGTGTCAAATGGACTTCAGCACAGCCAGCCTGAAGTCCAGCCTCTTTGGCCCTGCTTCTTCTCCTGCTCAGACGGATGCCAGATGAGGATGCTCGAGGTGCACGCCATGGCTGCCTTTCCTTGGAACTGAACAGGTCTGACTCAGCTAGCCGGTAAACTGACTCTCAACAGCCATGAGTAACCTATACCCCTGCTGATAATTACTTATTTTGTCATACCTAAAATAAAATGCCCCATACTACTGTACTGCCATAATAAATCTTTGATAATTTGAACTGGCTCCTCACCACACCACAGCCAAGTCCTTTATGCCCCAAAGCCAAGTCATTTTGATGTTTTATTACAAGAGGTGACGGTGATGACATAGCCCGTGGTGGTAACAGAGACAGTGGTCATAATAGGGGTGGCACTGATGATAATGATGGCCAGCGTTGACCCAGTTTCTTTGCCTTTCTTTCCTTTTTTTTATTTGAGGGCTAATGATTCACAGTACAGTTGTTGGCTCATGGGTATTTCATTTCCCCTTGATAGGTGTCTGCGAGACACTCTCAATCCAAACTTAGCCACCATCATGCACCGGGACCTCCAAGTCTCCCCTATTAAGCCCCTCCCTCTTCCTTCCATCCCAGAGTCCTTTGCTTTGGTGCAATACATCAAACCTAGCCCAAGCTGTGTTTTGTGTTTCCCCTTTCTGTTCTTATTTCTTAAATTCTGCTCAAAGATGAGACCATCCCATATTCCTTCTTCTTTTTCTGGTATATCTTTTTTTTTGTATGATTTCTTCAAGCTCCATCCACACCAAACTTAGCCAAAACAAAAACAAACAAAAATGACCCCATCCAAAAATGTGGGAAGGACATGCACAGAGTATTTACCAAAGAAGAGATCCAAAGAACCAACAGACATATGGAACAAAGCTCAAAGTCACTGGTTATCAGAGAAATGCAAATAAAAACCACAATGAGATACTACTTCACTCCTGTGAGAATGTCATTAACTGAGTTTCTATTATGTGTGACCGTCTCTGCTTAGAAAATCGCTTACAGCACTTGATTGAAGCAATGAATTTAATTTTTCATTTCAGCTTATTATTTTGGATAAAAACAGAGAAACTGAGGAGCAAGGGAGAGGAATAAAAAGTGATAGAAAGACAGATCCTTCTGGCACAGGTAGGCCACTCATGGAACTTTCCCCCAAAGGCAGGAAGTGGGGACATGAACCTAGGTCTTGCATATAATAACATGTGCACTCCACTGGGTATGCCACCACCTAGTCCCTGCTTTCAAGATTTTTTTTCCCTGTAGAAGTACTCCATGAAAAAGTATAAGTGCACTTTTGTAGCGATTTAAAATAGTCTTTGAAAAGGAGAATCACCAGAGACCCATCCCTGATTATTATGAGGAAAGTAAAAGCCTTACCCTGAGTGGAGTTTTCCTTGGCCAGGCATGTGTGTGTGTGTGTATATGTGTGTGGGGGAGGCATGCCAGGCTATATGTCCAAGTGTCCAGCTGCACCCCTGCCTTCAGGTCCTCTCCATGTGCCTGTTGCAGATGTGTGGCTCAGAGACAAGGCTTTCCTGAAATCCCTTCCTTTCTCTTCCTTCTTAGCTACTTGGGAAGGAGGAATGGGGCATGGCAGGCACTGTTTGTTCCAGGAGAGACAATTTGAAGCAACACTGGCAGAACAAAACTTCAGACTAATACCTTTCCAACAAGCATATTGCTTTTTGTAACTGCAACAGCTGAGAGTCCAACAGCTATTCCCCAGACAGCCTAGCACAGAGCATGGCTATTTTTAGACCATATCACACCTAAGATTCTGTGCAGAAAAGGCACTATGCGCCAAGCTGACGTGCTTTACCTTTCTCCAACAGCCACTTAGCTTGATGCAAAAGCGGCCGCCTGCCTGCATTTTTTCTTAATTTATCAGAATCCAGCAACAATATGCCATTCTCTTTGAATTCTTTTCAAGTGTCTAGTACAAATTCATACCTCTTGATAGCTATTATTACAGCGCCCGAGTTTGCCCATTGCCATATGACAGAATGAAAACTGGAAGAAGAAGAAGAAAAAAAATATATATATCACTGCTGCATAGACTTGTACTTTGTGGTCTAAATATCACTACATTTGGATGTCTGAGTGTGTTTCAATGTTTGAATGCATTTTAGGTTCTCACCAAGATGTTTGGCATCATGTGAAGTATTTTACACTCAAAATAACATTAGCATGGGCAAGTGCAAAAAGAAGAAGGAGGAGGAGGAGGAGGAGGAGGACAAGGAGGAGGAGGAGGAAGAAGAAGGAAGAGGAGAAGAAGAAAGGCTTTCCACATTCTTCTTCTTCTAGCGTTTGCCCTTCTTCCATAGCCAGTCAACAGCGTCAGGTTGAGCCTGATGTCTGCTTGTTGCTGGCTTTGAAAGTGACTGGGATCCATGTGGATTCAGTCGGCTAGGAAGGATCGTCAGTTTCCCCAATAAATGGGTACTCACGGGATGCACCACGAGAAGGTCGATCCAATGCATCCCGCTTTCCACATTATAAAGTAAAACAGACTAGCATTCTGGAAGTGTTGGAGACAACGTACACATTTCCTGGGGGTGGGCTGCACTTGCTGACAGATGTTTGTTCTCATCAGTCTCCTCACCTCTCATCACTGTCAACACTGCCATCATCATCCCCACCACAGTCACCTCTGTCTTCACCACTGCCATCAGCACTATCACCATGACCATCCCTAAGCCTGCTGCCATCACCACTCTCTCACCACCATCAACTTTATAATGACACCACCCAGTTGGTCTGTCACCCTGTGCTGGTCCGGTAGAAAAGGCTCAGTTCCCTGTTTGGTATGTTTCACGTTAACTGCAGTTCTCTCGGTGATCTTGCATCATAAGCACTAGGCCCTTCTCCCCCCCCCCCCCACAATTAAATCTTAATGCAGTTAAAGGGATTTCCCAGGACTCAATAATGGTTAACTCAATAAGTCATTAATTGTAGGACTGGATACAACTTTAAAACCCCTGAGCCCATTCATCACACCATTTCACTGCTTTTTTAAAAAATTTTTAAAAAAATTTATTAGTGGCTGAATACTGATTTACAAAATTGTAAGATAACAGAAGTATAATTCCACACCATTCCCATAACCAATGGCTCTGTGTCCCCGTTGCCTCCATAGGAAGGTACAGTAGTTCTCTAAGGGCACAAATATGGGTTGACTGTTATTTCTATAATTATCTGTCTGTATTTACATATGTTTTTCCATTTTCCCCCAAAGTCCCACCTTCTTTTCCTTTCTTTTTTTACTTTTTTATTATCTTTATTTATTGGATAGAGATAGCCAGAGATCGAGGGGGTGGGGGAGATAAAAAAGGGAGAGAGACAGAGAGACACCTGCAGACCTGCTTCACCACTTGTAAAGCTTCCCCTCCTGCAGGTGGGGACCAAAGGCTCTGGGTCCTTGTGCACTGTAATGTGTGCTTAACCAGGTGCGCCACCACCTGGCCCCCTTCTTTTCCTTTGTAAGTTACACCTACACCCATAACAACTTCTAAATGTGCTTCCTTTTTTCTTCTCTCTCTGGGTCCTAATGGGCTTGGAGTCCAGAGGCCTCTGCCATCTTTCCCTTATATTTTCTCCCCTACTGGGAGTATAGACCAAAATTCTTTATGAGGTGCAGAAGGTGGAAGGTCTGGCTTCTTTAATTGCTTCTCTGTTAGACCTGGGCATTGGCAGTTTGAGCCATACTCTCAGGTTATCTTTTTCCCATCTTGGTCTCTCTTTTTCCAGTTGATAGCATGCACAAGAGATTATCCATACATCTACCTATCTGACCACTCTCTCTCCTCCCCATCTCTAGCTGAATCCTTACCTGAGTCCCTGTCAAGTCCCCAGCACAATAGGAGCTCAGTATATCTGCTCTGGGCTGATTACTCAAATTTGAGACCAAATGCTTTTCATGTACCCAGAATGCTCTAAGTTCTCCCAAGTGGCATCCACACATCGGGGGCCCAGAGAAGTCTGAAGTCAGCATGAGATCACCAGAGGGATCCACTTATGTACAATAAGATCCACCAGCTGGCAAAAAAGAGAAAGATGAAGCATGCATTCTACTTTTTTAAAACTATTTATTCTCTTTTGTTGCCCTTGTTGTTTCATTGTTGTAGTTATTATTGTTGTTGTTGATGTCATCATTGTTGGATAGGACAGAGAGAAATGAAGATAGGAGGGGAAGACAGAGAGGGAGAGAGAAAGATAGACACCTGCAGACCTGTTTTACCACCTGTGAATCGACTTTCCTGCAGGTGGGGAGCCAGGGCTTGAACCTGGATCCTTAAGCCTCTTAACCCTCTGCGCTACCGCCCATATTCTACTTTTAACACCATCTGAGATACAAGTATTTTAACCCATGTACAGAAGAAGGAACACTGAAGTATAAGTTACCCAAGGGGATGTTAGCAGGGGGAAAAAAAGGAAATAAAATACAGCAAATCCTACTGGAGTGCAATTTGTTCTCTTCCTTTGACCCCTCTGCATGCTCATTGCCACCTTGTCCAGTCCCTGTAGACCTGTACAGACACTCTCTGATGCTTGGGTCACTAAAGTAGATGACTATCCTGCTTGTGGCTTGCAGAATCCTGCCCCCTGGTGAATGGGACCTCTCATGTAGGCAACCACTTTGGCTTTGCAAACTCCTGCCAAGTTTGGCACCCATATGCTTGCCAGACCTGTCAGCATGGTTGCAACATACAGGTTCTGTTTGAGAAGCTTCAGCAAGCTCCACTTAGCTTTGTTCTGGACCTGCTGGCAGGCTTAGGATGCTTTGTCCTCTCTGGAAGGGGTAGTGCACACACAGTGCCCTGGGGTCCGGACGTTGTCTTGTTGGACAGTCTTAAGGCCAGATTGCTCTTCCATGTGGTTAGATCCCAGGAAAAGATGGAGAGAGACAAGCTATCCCCAGGGATGATGCCAGGATGGGTGATGGACGGGGCTGTCATCCCAGTGTTCTCCTGCTCCACAGTTTATAACCCTGAGTCAGAGCTGGACAGCGGATGAGAGAAACCGGTTGGAATTCAAGGGAACCAGCATTTGCTGGGAATAAAAAGTAGAGCATCCTGCATATGCACTTGTCAACCAGCTCTTTGGAGGCCTTTATATGCAGCCCTTCACTCAACAACCTTGAGAAACAAGCTGATCCCATCTTCATCATACTGCATTTGAGGGTCCAAGAAATAAGAATTTACAAGGTCTCTGTAGATGCCTGGGTCCACACATGTGTGCCCATACTTGCACAGGAACCTTGGGCTCCCAGAGTGCAGCTTGGGGGCAAGAACCTAGAACTGTATTTGAACTGTGCATCCTGGACAAAAAACAATAATGAGATGAGGATGAAAATATATAATTAAATAATGATGGAGAAACAGATGGTACTGATGAAGCAGAGGGTGATAATGAAGAAGATGCTTTCAAAGGTGGAAACGAGCAAGAAAATGAAAATGAAATGATAACTAGAGAAGTCAGAAGTACCCAGCTTCCAGGGCAGTTATAGACTGCACCAAAAAGTCATAGAAAACACTCAGGGGAGTACTGAGCACTCAGTAACATTATCTAGAAAGAACTTACTGGGAATGCAGGCTGCAGGCTACAGGGACCTAGACAGGTTTTTCATGCACCAGATGCTAGAAGTAGGGGGCCTTGGGCTCTGACCCTGTAGGACTGCTCCTTCTTTCTTCTGCTCCTCTGACTGCAGACCCTGCAACAAAAATGTGAAACTGTTTATAAAAGGTCTGATTCACCGGAGGTTCAGACACTGACAATGCTTCAGGGGAGGGAGGCTTGAGCAATAACAATCTATTTCCAGAAGATTAGGTTCCCTGGAGTGTGAGGAATCAGCACACATGTCGACTGAGGGCATGGAGGGAGAATGAGAAGTGAAGGGTGGCAGAGAGCAGACACCATGAAGCCCACTTCTAGTGTAGCAACCACATGAACGAGTTCTGAAATCCAAAGTCGACACCCGGCCCTCCAGAACGTCAGGGCTGCAACCACAGAGTTCAAGACCCTTTACGTAACTGAGTTCCAAGGTTTTTAGTGTTTGTCCTGCAGAAGACTAATTAACAGTCAAAAACTATTGAGAAAATAAAGCAGATTTTTAAAAATGTTATTCTACTCCAAGTCGTATTTTTTTAGTGTGTGATTAATAGTGGGCTACATGTTTTTAACATTACAGGATTTACAGCTCCACACAGCACCCGGTACCAAAGTTCTGTGTCCCAGTAATAACCATCATAGTTCTCACAAAGTCTCAGAGACAGCTTGTTTTCCTCTGTTTGGGTTTTTTTGATGGTTGGTTTTGCGAGTTCATGTGTTTTAGTTCTGAGATTCCACATAGTGAAGACATCTGGTAGTAATTTTACAACTCTTTACCTGTGCTTCAAAGCTTTATCACCTCCAGTTCCATCCATTTCATTCCAAAGTACACACCCTCATCTTTTTTACTGCGAAGCAGTATTCCATGAAGTATATGCCACATGACTTTTCTTTCTAGTCACCTGTTAATGAGCATTCAGATGGTGTCCACTCCTTGGCTATTGTGAACTTGTGAACGCAGCTATGAGTGTAGGGTGTGTTTGTCCTCAGTGTTTGTCTATCCAAGGGCGTTGTTGCTGGATCACACGGCTTCATTTTCATTTGAGGACTCTCTACACAGTCTTCCACAGGGACTGCACTACTTTTCATTTCCACCAGTAATAAAACAGAGTCCCTAGAAAAACAGATTTAATTAGGTGTTAGTAAACCTGAGAAGACTCAAGTCTCAAAAAAATAAATAAATAAGCTTACTAGCAATAGTAGAGACTCTCCCACTATTTGAAAGGAGGCTGAGTCAGCCTACCCTGCCAGTTGAAGACTGGTCCTGACATGAGTGCAGCCTAGAATGTTCCCAGCTGTGACCATGGGGTGTGCACTAAGACGGACTGAGAATCAGAGATTATATAAACTCCTCTGTTAAATATGAATATGTATGGGCCATGGGTCAGGTGGATGGGGTAAATAGTTCATTTTATTCATAGATTATCTTCAAGACTGGAAGCTACTCTCCTCCTTGATCCAGCTTTCTGGCCCTATTCTCAACTCTGACATCATCTTCCCAGACAATGTTTTTGTCCTGCTCCATATGAGGTATCAGAAACTCAAGCAAAAGCCATGGAAGTCATGGGCCCCCAAGGAACATACATAAAATTGACTTCCTAGCTTTTTTTCTACCCTAAAGTCCTTATTCTCGTCTGCTTTGCTCCTACTTTTTGGTTCCTACTCATTAGTTATTTTCTTCTGCTGTATATCTTGCCAAATTTCAGCTACTGAGTTGCAGATGCTAACATGATTCCATCCTGATGTCCTTGGAAAGATGATCTCACCAAATGTCCTAGAACCTCACTTCTCCAGAGCCCTACCCCACTATGGAAACACAGAAACAGAATGGAGGTATGAATTCACCTGCTAAGGCCCACATCCAGCAGAGAAGCAATTACAGAAGCCAGAACTCCCACCTTCTGTACCCCATACAGGATTTTGGGCTATATTCCCAGAGGGGGGCAAAATGTTAGGGGAAGATGGCCAGAGGGTTCTGAACTCCATTAGGACACAGAGAGAGAACAGTGAAAAGTGGAGGGCATTTGGAAGTAGTAATAGGTGTAACTTAGAAAAGTAGAGAATACAGGACCATGGAATAAATGAGCAAAGATAGACAAATATAGATAGTTACAGAAATAAGTCAATCCATATCTGCAACTTTGGGAGAACTACTATAGCTACCAGTGGAGGGAGTGGTGAGGAGTCATACCCCTGTTATCTTATAATTTTATAAATCAATATTACATCACTAATAAAATTTGAAAAGAAATTAGTAACCACTTCTAGAAAATTAACTGACGCCTCAGGAAATTAGAGAGGAATTTATTATACTTACTTTCATCATGGCCCCTAACATATAGTATTACAATTCTTGATTTCCTAAGTCTCAAGATTTAAAAAATCAGTTTTCCTTAAAAAAAAAAATCTTCCTAGGGCCATGTGATGTTGCACCTAATTGAGCAGACATACTACAATGATCAAGGATCTGGGTTCAAACCCCTTGTCCTCATCTGCAAGAGGAAATCTCTTCAGTAAAGCAGAGCTGCAGGTGTCTCTTTCTCTCTCCCTTTCTCCCCACTCTCAATGTATCTTTGTCTCTATCCAGTAAATAAACAAAGAAATTATTTAAGTAAATAATTTTTTTTAAAAATCAGCTGACTCTCAGACTGGGGTTTAGGATTTATAAAGTGTGGTGAGTCAGTCAAGAGAAGACAGGTAACAGCAATGTGGTCCTTTGGCTGATGTAAAGTGTCTTGTCACAGAACGGATCATTGGGGCCTTGTGATCTGTCCATTAATGGCATCCACTGATAACTTTTCCCCAGAAGGTATTCACGGCTGGCTCCATTTTCCTTAGTGTCTGGAGATAAGGCAAAAGGGCAGAGAGGAGAGACAGAAGAAATTATATATGAACAAGGAGATGTTTCATAATGCTTTCTTTCTTTTTTAATATACTTATTTATTTAGGAGAGAGAAAAAGAAATTGAGAGGAAGAGAGGAGATAGAAGAGAAATAGACCAAAAAAAAAAAAAAAAAAAAAACTGCAGCCCTGTTTCAGAGCTCATGAAGATTTCCCTCTGGGAGTGGAGACCAGAGGCATCAATCTGGGGCCCTAAATACTGTAATGTGTGAGCTCTACCAAATACTCCACCACCCAGATCCTATAATGTTTGCTTTCTAACACTAGGTAGTGATCATACTGCTGGGTCTGCACTGCTTTATTCAAAGCCTGCCAGCCAGGCCAGCACTTGTGCCACCTGTGCCACACTGCGGTGCGCACGGTCCAACACCACTGGTCGTGTCTTCTGACTGTGGCAAGAACCTACCCTCTGCCACCAGAGGAGGAAGACAGACTATTCATTCATCCTCCACTCCAGATATTCTGCATCCACACTCCACAAGGGAAGAGCTCTGTGACACGTCTTGCCTGCTCCCCAAATGCGAGGGCCAGGTGTGCTTTTCATCTGCTGAGAGCCATCTCATCAGACAGTCCACCCCCAGTGTCTCTCCTCACTGCCAGATCAGCAGCTGCCCCTGTCAACAGCAGGTGCTGACTTGAGCTGCACACACCTGCTTCCTGAAGTGGGGGGGCGGGGGGCGGGTAAGATAATTGACTCCCACAGGGCTCCTCCAGCCCCTGACACCTTGCATTCCTGAGTCCTCATCCTCTGGCTGGAAGGAAGTACATTGTTGTCTCTGATCCTTTCTAGTTTCTATAGACTCTGCTATTCTGGCTGATGGTTGACAGATAGGTGACAGATAGGTAGACAAAAGATGTATGAGGTGGCGCTGGGCTGTAGTACAGTGGGTTAATCACAGGTGGTGTGAAGGGCAAGGACCAGCGGAAGGATCCTGGTTCAAGACCCCAGCTACCCACCTACAAGGGAGTCGCTTCACAAGCAGTGAAGCAGGTCTGCAGGTGTCTATCTTTCTCTCCCCCTCTCTGTCTTCCCCTCCTCTCTTCATTTCTCTCTGTCCTATCCAATAAAAATGACAGAAATAACAACAACAATAATAATAACAACAACAATAGACAACAAGGGCAACAAAAAAAAAGTGAAAAATGGCCTCCAGGAGCAGTGGATTTGTAGTACAGGCACTGAGCCCCAGCAATAACCCTGGAGGCAAAAAAAAAAAGATGCATGAGGGACAGATAATAGATATGATATTCAAAATAGATTCATATATACACATCAATGCAGACCTATAAAGAATCACATGTGCATGAACACACATGCACACAGTTGTACATGCATGCATAGATTAATGCCTACATGCACCCAAGTGCAGATATCCAGGCATCACTGGAAAGCCAGCTAAGTCTTCCTCACACTCTGTCTCTGCACCTCCCAAAGTCCTCGCTGAAGCACCAAAGCAAAGTTAGAGGTTCATTTATTAGCATGACAGCAAAATGATGTAGTATCCAATAAGGTGTTTAAATTTTGCCAGCTATTTTTTATCAGTCTAAATCTGAATTGAACTAACATCTGTACTTTAGAAATGGGTAGATACAACACAGAACCTACACTGGAGTTGGTATCAAAGGTTGAGGGAGGGTTGGGTTGAGGATTCAGGTCCCGGAACAGGATGGCAGAGGAGGACCTTGGGGTGGGTTAGATTGTTATGTGGGAAACTGAGAAATGTTGCACATGCACAAATTACTGTATTTTACTCCCATTGGGCTGTGAAACACTGATCCCCCAATAAGGAAAAAAAATGGTGGGCATGTCTTAAGAAACAAAACAAAAATCTTTTTAAAATTTAATCCAAGTGCCTCCTAAATTCATGCTCTTTCCTTTGTAGTGTAGTTTTTCCCAGATAGCTCCACAGCCTGGGTTCTAGTGATAAAATGTATTTCACTGGCCCCAAGTCTTCTACAAATGAGGAGTTAGTTTTTGAGACTTGATCAGATTCTATCTTCATTTTTGGCAGGAGGATTTCATATGCTGGGCTGGGTTCTGTCAGGGACACCTGGGATCTGCTGATGTCTAGTTTTCCTGATGACTATTTTAAGACTATTTACACATGAAAGATTGGAAATAAGGTCACTGCAATTCTAACTTCAATTCTTAATTTAACAGCTACATTATCTAAATAAAAGAGGACCCCCCGATTCTAGTGACCCATTTACCCAGAAATAAAGCTTGGATGGATTGCAAAAAGAAATACTGAATCTGTCTTTTTTAGTGACTAGTTTTCAAAATGATTGGTAAGCAACCTAACACTGTACAACAGTAGCCAGTTTTTCACTTCTAACAAACTCTAGGGTTTAAATATACTCACTGTGTTTTATCCATTAAAGTTAATTAGTTAAATGATGCTAAAATTTCCCCCATCTGTGGCTATAAGAACCTCTTCAAGTACACTTCAACCTCCGAGTGCTTTTTAGTTCATTCTTTTTATAGGATGTAAAAAAAAAAAAAAAGTAATGAGGGCTGGCAGGGAGTACACTTTACCATGCACAAGGAGGACCCAGGTTCAAATCCCTGGCTACCACATCAAAACACCTGCACAGGAAAAGCTTCACAGTTTGTGGGACCATGCTGTGATGTCTTTCCTTTTCTGTCTCTCTCCCTTTCTCTCCTCCCTCCATCTTTCTCAAACTTTATCTAGAAGAAAAAAATTATATGGCGTACCAGTAGTAATAACCCTGGTGGTAAAAATAATAAGCTGTGTTATGCCATGCAGTTGACCATTGTAACATTTTACAGTACGCAGTCTGGTGGTGTTAGGCACATTGATCAAGGTGTGTAACCATCACCAGGATCTAGTTACATTTTTTTATCATAGCAAATAAAAATGTGTACATGAAAGATCACAGCTTATCTATCTGCAATAACCAAATGATGGGAACAACTCAAATGTTCATTAATGGATCCAAAAGGAATGTGAGACATGCACACAAAGAAGCAGTGGCTCAGACATAATAATAAATGACAATCTACCATGAGCCACTTATGTTAAACCTTGAAATTCGGCCAAGAGGAAGGGGCAAGTCACAATGTGTCACATGCTGTCTCAGAAGCTCTTGATTTGTCCCTACTAGCTACAACACTTTCCTTCTTTCTGAATTCATTCATCATGTGTACTTATCACACAATGAGAATGATCCATTTTTCTAGGAATCTTTAGAGACTTTCAGCCTGGGCATTATGGGTGATCTTTGCAACTAAGTTGACATTTTTTTTCCCAATAATCTTGGAATTTTAAAGATACTGGGACAGCCCAGATTTTGTGGGACATAATATATGCTTATTAAATTTCTGTTGCCTTCTTTAAGAAAAAAAAAAAGCCCCAAATTGTTGGGAAATTGTGCAGATGTGGTTGAACACTGGCAGAGCCCACAAACCACCATATTTCCATGCAAGTATTATTATTTACATACCAATCTTCTGCTTTGTTTTAGAAATGACTAAAGGTCTCCCCAGCAGGTTATTCCCTCAGGATATTGCTAATTCCCACCAGTTAAAACCATCGCAACAGTTGCTAAGGACACTTCCACTTTCCCAGCATGCCTTTTGCCTCTCTCCACCCCCTTTCCTAGCCATCTCTGTTCCTGACTTGCCACTTCCTGTTTTTATCCCACAGAACCCACTTCTGTTCCTGGTTTCACTCTTTTTTCTCTCCCGTGTCCCGACCTGGAGAAGGGCTGGCTTGCAGAGTGGGAGGCGGCCACTGTGGCCATTGTGGTCCATGTAGCTTAATGTGCTGCACTCACACCTGACTCTGGGGTGTCCGCATGAATAAAGAATTGTATTACCATGCCGCCTTGAGGTCCTGGTCTCCTGCCTGTGAAGCTAGCCCGGCACCAAATATCTTATTGTTAAGGGAATCCAAGTGGTGGCACACCTGGTTAAGAGCACACATTGCTTGTGGTGTGCAAGGACCCAGGCTCCAGCCTCTGGTCCTATCTGCAGGGGGCAAGTTTCAAAAGTGATGAAGAAAGACTGCAGGTGTCTCTCTGTCTCTCTTCCTCTTTACTTCTCCCTCTATCCTTTCAATTTCTCTCTGTCTCTGTTCAATAATAAATAAATTTAAAAAATATAGCTATCTTACTGTTAAAATGGACAAGCAAAAAAATAACCCCACAAATACCAAGATCACATGATTATTCTAGATCCTTCCAGGCTATGATGGAGGTGTGAATAGAGAAAGCCTGGACAGAGCCAGGCAGTGGTGCACCTGGTTATGCACACCCATTACAGTGCACAAGGACCTGAATTTAAGGCCCTGGTTCCCCACCTGCAGAGGGAAGCTTCACAAATGGTAAGACTGGACTGCAGGTGTCTCTGTCTCGCTCCATGCATGTCTTCCCCTTCCCTTTCAATCTGTCTCCATCTCTATCTAATAATAAAATAAAATAAAATTTAAAAAGTAAATTAAAACAAAATAAAAGAGAAAGCCTGGAGCTTAGCTCCTTTTGACATCAAGTAAATCCACCCAGACTTAGTTGGTCTTCTCTCCACACTGGCCTCACTATACCTTTGGGATAGACTCCTAGAAGTAACATCATCAGATTTAAAAGGGAAGGCCTATGTCCAATCCTATTGGACATTGTCAAACACCTCTCCTTCAGGCTTGAGCTATTTTTATTCACAGGAATCATGGTTTCCTGTATTTTCTCCTTCATGAATTTCCCATCTATACATTGTCAAGTTTTTAATCTTGCCACTGATGGATGAGCAGGGATATCTTGGTGTTGCTTTAATCTGCATTTCTCTTACTTTATGTGTGATAGAGCATCATTTCACATGTTTAAAGGCCATTTTTAATTTTGTCTTCATTGAATTATTCATGTATACTGTTTGCCCGTATTTCTTATCTTTCTGTCAGATTGTTGGTCTTTTAGTCTCTATTCACAGAGACCTGTCTCAGCATCTTGTATGCTAGTGCTTTCCTAATATTTCTCCATCAGTGTTCAGATAGCTAGTCCTCACCATTCTTGCCAAGATGTCCTCCATAATGATAAAAATAAGGAAGGCAGCTAGATCCAAGGATTATTGTGATCATTTTAAACACATGCAACAGCCTAGTAGCATAGGTTAATTTATGCCTTCCTGTCTATGATATAACTTTCTTTAAGTTTGTTTGGGACATCTTTAAAGAGAGTTCCCACTTGTCCACCCTTCCTTTTATGGTCTGTCTCTCTTGACTGTGAATTGGGCCTGGTGACTTGCTTCTAATGAATAAAAGAAATGAAAGTCACTTCTTCCAGGATTAAGTAACTGAAAGCTTTTGCAGTCCACCATAAGCACTTTCTCTGAAGCTCTCACTCAGTTGCTCTGATGGAAGCCAGCTGCCATGTCTAGGTTATCCTACAGAGAGAATCATATAGCGTGAAATTGACATATAACTTGCCAAGTGGGAGTGAGGTCTGCCAGTAGCCAGGTGAATGAATTTGGAAGTGGATGCTGTAATACCAATACAGTCTGAAAGATTCAGCCTACCTGCACTCTTGTGGGCAAGGGAGGCATGTGGGTCTGATGTGTGTTTGAGCATGGATGGCTGACACCTCCCCCTCCCGGAAGCTCATCTGTCCGTCTCCCCTTGGCATGCCAGCCTTGTGGTCAAGCAAGATGTGGCCAGAGGCCAGAGTACACAGGGGAATTCCAACCTTCCTATTAGCCTCACCGCATCACCCACCCCTCCCCTTGCTCGTGGGCTTCGCCTTCCTTATATTTCTATTTCCCTGTTCCTGCATCACCTTCTCATTGCCCTGCTCTCTTTTCCTTATAAGGAGATATTGACCTCATTGGCCAGCTGGCTACTTCCCCTGCACAGCTACCCCTTTATAAACTTGTAACTGCATCAATAAAATGCTCCGTTTCTCCCAATGGGACCCTAAAGAGGTTTGTGTATCATCCACTGCCACCGTATGCTGGAAGACCCCTTTAGCGAGCTCATTCCCCCCGAGGAACCCCGACAAAGGCAGACTACCTGGCTTGGCCATGATGATTTTGGACACTTCAAAAAACTGTTAGATAACAAATATTTGTTGTTTCCTGGCAAGAAGAGTATGACCTGTTCACAGCAACGGGTTAATATTAGCTGAACTTAGCGGTTCTTTCCCTTTGTCTTTTTTTACTTTTTCTTTCTGAATTTCATTTTGAAATAAACATAGATTCTCATACAACTTTGAGAAATAATAAAGAGAAATCTCCTAGACCTTTTTCTAAGTTTCCCTCCAAACTGCCCCCCATGACGACCTAGTACATAACATACACAACGTAGACATGAAACCATATAATGTACCAACCAGGGTCAATAGTAAAGAGAACATTAATCCATGACAAGGCATCCTCAGGTGACCTGTTATAGACACACCACTGAGTCTTGATCCCCAGCACTTCCAGCCACTTTTTTCCATTTCTGTAGTGCTGACAAGTCATTGATACATCATAAACATCACACATGCCACCAGTGGAGACCAGTTCTTTCCACTTACGTAATTTCCTAGAGCTCACTCCAGGTTTGCTGTGTACGTAAAGAATTTGTCCCTTTTTTATTTCAGGGTAATAGTCCATGGAATAAGGAAGAATACACCCAAATTCTTTTTTAAAAAAACATAACCCACTAACTGAAAGCTTTCTAGATTGTTTCTAGTTTGGGACAGCATCAGCAGTTTCAACATTCACATATAAGGTTTCCTGTGAGCATAAATACACAGGAGAGAAAATGCTGGGGCAGGTATTAGATGTGGGGGTAACCCCACACTATCACACATGCTTTATGTACATGAGATTTCTAAACTGGAACTCAAATAGTGATTTTCTGTAACAGGGAGGAAAAACTGAGGAGTGAGTGTTTAATGGAGATAGAGTTTCAGTTTTACAAGATGAAAATGTAGTAAAGATGTCACTTCTCCCCTTAGTTACACAACAACATAAATGTACTTTGTTCTATTGAACTGTACTGGGAAAGGGCTAAAATGCAAAGTTTCATATATGTAGTTACAACTAATTTTGTATTTATATATTTTTTACTTTACAAATGATTTATTCTCTAATATCTTTTTACAATTTATTTATAAAATAAAATATATTGAGAAGACCATAGGACAAGAGGGGTACAATTCCACACAATTTCTACCACCAGAGTTCCCTATCCCAACCCCTCCCTTGATAGCTTTCCTATTATTTATCCCTCTAAGAGCATGGACCCAGGATCAGTATGGGGTGCAGAAGGTGGGAGGTCTGTCTTCTGTAATTGCTGAGCATGGAAGGCCGGTTCATATCCCAGTATATTTCTCTCTTACCTTAGTGGGGCAAGGGTCTAGAGAAGTGGGGCTCCAAGTATGTTGGTGAGGTCATCTGCTCGAGGAAGTCAGATTATCTTGGTGGTAGCATTTGCAACTTATTTGAAAAAGCATTCGGATATAAAGAAGAACAAATCGTTTAATAATCAGGAACCTAAAGGCAAGAATATAACAGATGAGATTTGGGTATCTGTTTTTAAAGCCTGCTGTTTTCTTCTTCTTTTTATTTTATTATTGGATACAGACAGAAATTGAGAGAGGAGAGGGAGATAAAGAGGGAAAGGGACAGAGAGAAACACGTAGCACTACTTCACTGGTGAAGCTTTCCCCCTGCCAGTGGGGATCAGGAGCTTGGACCCCAGTTCTTGCACACTGTAATGTGATGCGTAAACAGGTGCACTACCACCTGGCTCCGTTTTCTTCTTTCTCACAATGGCTTTAGCTATTTTAGTTGATTGTTCATATTGATTTTAGAACAATTATGTCCATATCTACAAAAAATATTGCTGTGATCAATGCACACAGCATTAAGCCTATCATTTTGCATCAAACTGACATCTTTACTACATTCTAATTTCCTTAATTCCACTCTATCTTCTCTCTTTATTTTTGCTTATCATGAGTTCATCTGATTCCCTTGTATTTTGATTCTGTAGGTGGGAACATAGTCATGGGAGACTTCCTCTTTTCTAATCGGGGATGGTAATGTCTCTTCCAACACTCTTCTTTCAGTTATGTCTTTATCTACACTTAGGTCAATGTATTTATTTATTTCCCTAGGTATTGCTTCTTCTCCTTCTTCTTCTTCTTCTTCTTCTTCTTCTTCTTCTTCTTCTTCTTCTTCTTCTCCTTCTCCTTCTCCTTCTCCTTCTCCTTCTCCTTCTCCTTCTCCTTCTCCTTCTCCTTCTCCTTCTCCTTCTCCTCCTCCTCCTCCTTCTTCTTCTTGACCACTGGTAAAGAGTGAATTATTTTCTTCTGTATAAAGTGCATTATTTGCAAGTGTGTTGTTGCATTCCCCCAGGCATTCAAAGATCTTCCTATCATCATTCTATTATTTTTGCTTTGACTTCACTGTGGCCAGAGAACACAGCACTTCTTAAATGTATTATGATTACTGTTGTTATAGTTATTAGTATTGTCATCATCACCAACAGCATTATTAATTAATTAATTAATCTATTTATTTATTCTTCCGGAACACTGCTCAGCCCTGGTCTATAGTGGTACAAGAGGTTGAAGCTGGACCTTTGAGGTCCCAGGTGTGAATGTCTTTTTGAATAACCATTATGCTATCTCCCCAGCTTTTAAGTAGATTAAGATTAGTTGAGGACATGTTCTAACTTGGCCCATGTCTGTGGTGTTCTGATTTCTGTGGATGCACAGAGCATTCTGCTGTCAGTCATGTTCCTTTGGTTGGTGCTATTGCTCGGTTCTTTTAATTTTTTGCTAACTTTGACTAAATATCAAGAAAAAGGTGTGACAGTGGTCCAGGAGGTGGTACAGTGGATAAAGCATTGAGCTCCCAAGCATGAGGTCTTGAGTTCAATCCCTGGCAGCACATGTACCAGAGTGATGTCTGGTTCTTTCTCTCTCTCTCCTCCTTTCTCATTAATAAATAAATAAAATATTTTTTTAAAAAAGGAGTGACAGCCTTTCATTCTGTTGTGGATTTGTGGATCCTCGATTTCCCCTGCTGTGCTATGATCTTCTGCCTCTTATATGTTGTAGCTCTGTGGTTGGCTGCGTAGAAATGTAGGGTTCCTATTTCTTCTTAGTGGATTGATCCTAATATCCTTTTGTAATCTCTCTCTGTCTCTGATAATTTTCTTTGCTTTGAAGTTGACTTCATCTGTATTAATTTAACTTTGCCTGTTTTCCTTTGATTCATGTAGTCATGATACATCCTTTGCCCCATTTTTACTTGGAATCTGACTGTACTATTGTGTTTGAAGTGAGTTTCTTGTAGACAATATGGCCAGCCTTTTTAATCTACTCTATCAATTTCTGTATTTTAGAAAATCTTATTCAGGTGATTTTATACTAGTGTGAATTTTAAGGTCTTAAATATATATTTGTTTTAAGTTAATGAGTGAGAGAAATACAGAAAGTCAGAAAGGAGCAGATATCAGAGCACACTGCTCAGCTCTGACTTATGGTGCTATAAGAGACTGAACTGGGAATTGGAAGCTTTTTTGCAGAAAAGTCAGTCTTTGTGCATAACCACTGTGCTATCCCCCACCCACCCACTAATGTGATTATTGACATGTGAGAGCTGACATCTGTCATTTTAGATCTTCTGTGTGTGCTCTCTAATTTTTTACTTGTTGGTCATCCTACAGGTTTTTTTTTTTAACATTTAAAAAATTCCATTTGGATTTATCTACAGTGTTTTTTGTTTGTTTTTGTTATCACCAAGAATTTACTATTCTGCAGAGACTGATTCAAACAGAGAAAGTCGGGCAAAGATGGAAAGACACCAAAGCTTCCTTCAGTGCAACACATGTGACAAAGCAAACACACAATCCAAGAGAGTTATTTTGCTGGCCCTATCTGCTGTAGGATTATTTTGTTTGTTTGATAAGTTAGCTTGCTGTTTTATTTTATTTTATTTTATTATTTATTTATTTATTTAGGTTATAACTGAGACTTCACTGCTTCAGGCCTACTTTTTCAGATAGAAATACACACACACACACACAGAGAGAGACACACACACACACAGAGACAGAGAAAGAGAGTAAGAGAGAAAAGAGAGAGAGAGACAGAGATGACAGCACAAAAGCACCTTTCAGTGCAGTGAGAACAAGGCTCAAACCTGGATGTGACCATGACTAAGCAAGTTTGTTTTGTTTTTGTTGTCACCAGGATTCTCACTGGAGCTTGGTGCCAGCTACAAATCCACTGCACCGCTCCCTGCAGCCATTTTAATTTGTATTGGATAGGACAGAAAGAAATAGAGAGGATGGGGTATACAGAGACATAGACACCTGCAGATCTGCTTTTCTGCTTGTAAAGTGTCTCCCCTGCAGGTGAGAAGTAGGGTCTCCAATCTGGGTCCTTGCTCAAGGTCACAGATGTGCTCAACCAAGAGTGTCACTACCCTGCCTGCTCCCCCCCACCAGTGTTTTAAGTGCATTCTTTCATGTATGTACATAACATCACAGTTCGCAGGAGTTACCATTTCTAGTTACCAATATATGGAAGTATAATCACCTTACTATCCTTAAGAACTTTTCCCCATTCCCAGTTTATAATACAATTGTCTTTCATATTTCCTCAATATTTACTTAGAACCTTACTAGACAGTGTTATGACCATTGCTTCTAACACTCAGTGCAATTTGTGAGTTAAGAGAAAGAAAGCCTGTTACATTGAACCTTATTATTCTTTTTTCTTTATCTCTTTTTAAAATTAAATTTAATTTTATTTTATTATGTATTATCTATTATTACTTATTATCTACTGTGCCACCTCCCAGACCACATTGAACTTTATTTTTCCACTACACTCATTATACTTCTTGCTTAATAATTCCAGGTTCCTTATATGACTGTCCTTTCCATTTAGAAAAAGATTCCTTTTGCCACCCTTTTCAGGGTTGGTCTGCCAGTGACACACTCTCTGTTTCCCTTCTTAAAGGCTTGGGAAGGGAGAGGGGAGTGGAAAAGAGAAGAACTATCCTGCCCAGGCTTTGTCATTGTTTTCCAAAGATTTCTGAAGCTGAAAAGAGGTTACTGAGAACCTAGAGTCCTTTGTGGAAGAGGATAAAGGAAGTGGACTATTAGCCCTGTAACAGCAATCCAGAAAATCAACACTTCTTCAATAAAGTGATATTGAAGTTGAAAAGCAAAAGAAGTAGAAGTTGGGATTCACTGGAACCTGCCCCCCCCCCCCCACACACACACACATGCACACATCACAAAGGGGAGAAAACCCTTGATTTCTGCCAACAAGATGGGAATCCCCGCCACATAGAGTCTCATCTAGAGGCCCTCCTTGACTCCACTGTGGGTAACTGGCCCAGCCCAGCAGAGTTCAGAGGGCTTCTGAGGGTCCCTGCTGTCCTGAAAGTGGGTGGGGCCACAGATGCATCTCTCTTATCCATGGGGTAATGTTCTTTTTGGTTTGTATATTCTCTCTCTTGCAAAGCTACCCCTTTCCTTGTCCTTGGATGGGGAACGCTGCCCGTGGAGACTTTGTGGTTATATTTTTCAGACTGATTGTTTCTGCAGTTACCAGTCTAGGATATAAAGGGACAGAGTGTACAGATAATAAAAAATACCCAGGGAACTCTGCCATCCTGGGGTCCCTGCTTCCAGCCTTCTCTTTGCCACCTATTAGACACTACATTGGGTCGTTTTGTGTGGAATATCCAAAGTTTTCGTTGCATTTACTAGGAGGAATAGGTATCATTACTCTTTGTCCGAAGAACACAGACTCCCTGATCTGTAAAAACGTTGGTTTTACTTTACACTTCTTCAGCACATGCCCCTTCTCTTTCCTTTCCTTCTCTCCTCCTCTTCTTGCACCTCCTTTTTCTCCTCCTTCTCTTTTTATGACAGTATTTCCTTTGCTATAACGCTATTTTCAAGATACACAATTTTATCATCAGCAACAGGAATGATTTTATTTCCCCCTTCTCTCCCATACATATCCTGTGGTGCTTTCTTTGTTTAATTGCATTGCTTGATATTTTCTGTACAATTCTAAATGGTCTGAGAGACACAGGAAGCCCCACTTTCTTTTTGTCTTCAGAAAAATGGACACTGGACTTTCACCACCCCAGACATGCTATATTTTGGATATAACAATTGCTATTTTATGGAGTGTTTCTAGCATGAATGAGTTTAATTATATCTAAAAAATCTTGTTTTGGGAATGATCAGATGATCTTCCGCTTAGCTCTATTCATGTGATGGATTATATTAATATATTTTCTAATTCTGAATCACCTTTTTTTTGTAATACTGGTATAATAAACACTTGGTCATGATATATTACTTTGTAATATACTATTTGTTTCATTTATCCTTAATAATGTCTTTCCAAAGATTTGTGTATCTGTCGTCATAAGTGAGATTAGTCAGTTCTGTGGTTTTTAAATTAAAGCTCTGTAAGGCAGGGAGGTTTTTCTTGCTTTGTGGGAAGAATTTAGAAGCCTTCCATCTTTGAATGAGTTAGATAGAGTGCTCTTAATTGATCTCATCGACACCTGGTTAGGTTTTTTCCTGAGAAGTGATAGGATCCAGCTGCCTACTTCAGAGGCAACAATCCTGTTCAGAGTCTCTTTTTTAAGGGGGTTTACTTTGGTCCTTTGCATTTTTCCACAATAGCATTTGTTTCTCTTTGACTTCGCACTTTATTTGGATGTAATTCTACAAAGTGATGTCATTGTAAAATAAAGTCTTCTGTTTTTTTATGGCTGTTTGCCCTTTGCCATTTCCAATTCTATGTTTGACCTTTCTCTCTGCCAACTCCAGCTCTTTCTCTTAGTTTGTCTAACAATCGTATTTGGAGTGTGTATAAAGGGGCTATTTAATTTACTAGTGCTTTTTCCCCCTACTTTTTTTTTTAACTATTTTAACTTTATTTATTTTTTTTACATTCTATTTTTTATATTGAGTCATCTATTTTTATATAATGTATTGATATTCATTTAGTTTAAGTCTAAAATTATTCCTCTATGCCTGGCAATATTCTATTGATTCTTTTGCTTTTTGTTTTCAGTATAATTATTATTTTTAAATTTTAGTGATTTAATATTGACTTATAAAATTATAAGGTAGGAGGGGCATAGTTCCATCCCTTTTCCACCACCAGAGTTCTGTGTCCCAATTCCTCCCATTCTCCCAAGATCATAGATATGGATTGACTAAATTTTTAATATTTTTTATTACTGGATAGAGATAAAGAGAAACTGGGAAGGGAAGTTATGGAGATAGGTAGATGGATAGAGGGACACTTGCAGCCCTGTTTGACCACTCATGAAGATTTCCCCCTTGCAGGTGGGGCCCAAGGGTTTGAACCTAGGTCCTTGTGCACTGTAATGTGAACACTTAACCAGTTGCACCATGACCACCTGGCCCCTGGATTGACTATTATTTCTTTAACTGTCTATCTATATTTATATAGATTGGCCCATTTTTTCTATGGTCCTGTCTTCTCTTCCTTTCTAAGTCACAGCTACTATGTCTGAGTGTTTGTTTGTTGTTTTTTTTTTTCTCCTTTCTTCAGGTCTTGATGGAATTAGAGTTCAGAGCCCTCTGGTCATCTTCTTCTAAGATTTACAACCTCTGAGAATATTGGGAACATGGACCAAAATTCTTTATGGCTTCTTTAATTATTGGCTTCTGTAATTACTTCTTTGCTGTATATAGATATTGACAAGTTGATCCATAACCCCAGCCTGTTTCTACCTTTTCTTAGTTGGGTAGGGCTCTGGAGAGGTGGGGTTCTGGGGCACACTGGCCAGGCTGTCTGTCCTGGGAGTTCAAGATGAAATCAGGATTGCATTTGCAACTTGGTGGTTATATAGCTTAGTGAGTTTCTGAAGAAATCCTGTTTGTCTTGTGTTGAGTTTTCAGTTGCTTTTTCATTTTTTGTCTCTAATTTATCAGGAGTGCCATCTTAAATGGCTTCTACTCCATAGCCATGCTTCTGGAAGCCACTCATTTTCATCATTATTATCCAATGCTGTAATTTCATTCTGTATTTTGTTTTTCTTCCAAAAGTTGCTTAACATCGTGCTGGGTGGATCAGTCTTTGCATTTTGTCAAAGATCTAATATCATTTCATTGTTTGTGTTAAGAGAATACTAAGTGGGGGCATGAGTGGTAGCCCATCTGGGTAAATGTACACATTACCATGTTTGCACATGGACCTGGGTTCAAGCCCCTGCTCCTCACATACAGGGGGAAGCTTCACAAGTGGTGAAGCAAGTACTGCAGGTATCTCTAGGTCTCCTTGTATATCTCTCCTCCCCCCAATTTCTCTCTTTTCTATCAAATAAAAAAAGTAAAATAAAATTGCCTCCAGGAGCATTGGATTCATTGTGAAGGCACCAATTCCCAGTGATAATCAGGAAGGAAAAAAAATTACTGAGTACATATGCTCTGGAATTAATGAGATTCTCTTTCTAGTGTCTTTTGTGATCAGTTTGGGAGATATTTCATGTCCTTTCAACAACAAAATGTGCAGGGGGGTGGGTGGTAGCGCAGCGGGTTAAGTGCACATGGGGCGAAGTGCAAGGATCAAAGTAAGGATCCTGGTTCAGGCCCCGGCTCCCCACCTGCAAGGGGGTCACTTCACAAGCAGTGAAACAGGTCGGCAGTTGTCTTTCTCTCCCCCTCTCCATCTTCCCATCCATTCCCGATTTCTCTCTGTCCTACCCAACAACAACAACAACAATAATTACAACAAGGGCAACAAAAGGGGGAAAATAGCCTTCAGAAGCAGTGGATTCGTAGTGCAGGCATTGAGCCCCAGGGATAACCCTGGAGGCAAAAAAAAAAATGTGCACTTAGTTTCCAGAAACCAGAGTTCAGTATGCATCCACTGGGTCTGTCTAATCTTTCACTTCCTCTAATTCTATCTCTTGCCACTGCTTTGCCTACTTGCTCTGTCCTGGAATGAGAGGGCCATGGTGAATGATTCTGCTAAGAATGCATTTTGCCTCTTTTTCCCTTTGTCTCCTGCAATACCTACTCTTTGAAAGTTATTTCTGTGTTTGTAGGTACGTATTTATTTTATTTTTAAAGTTTTTTATTAGTGATTTAATAATGATTGACAATATTGTGGGAGAAGAAAGGTACAGCTCCATACAATTCCCACTACGGGAGTTCCATGCCCCATCCCTACTCTTTATCCCTCTGGGAATATGGACCATCATTCTTAGTAGGTACATAGTTACTAAGAATCTTCAATGTGAAACTGTAGCCTAAACATGATTACGGATTCTCCTTTTACATCTCTTCCAAATGTCAGTGCTCTAATATCCACCTAGCTGCAAAGCATGGCTGTTAGGTGTGTTTTCTTTCTACCTGAATTTCTCCTGGGATATTTGCACTTGAACTTTCTTCAAATTTTCTTTTTTTTTTTTTTATCTTTGTAACTGTTTTATCTTAGGCAGGTTTTATACATACATCATGGTGCTAGATTTTACTTTGTTAGTCAATCAGAAAATCACAACCCTTTGGTTTGAATTAACCCCGTCTCCAAGTATTATTTATCAAACTGACCAATATGCTGCCTTTATTCTGTCATTCGTGCAAATATGACACTCATGCTACAGGTACACACACCCCACTACATGCTGTCTTTAATTTGTTTTCTGCTTTGAGGAATGTCTTCAGGTATCTCCAGAGGCTTTAATTTTTGCTCGGTGGACAGAGCAATACCTTTAGATTTCCATCATCTTTGCCCTTTCTGCACACGGGTTCCTCGTACTCTGCCATCTTCTTCTGGCTTCTCTCAAAGCAACTATTTTTGAAATAACATAGTGCCCTTTCTTGGTGAATATCTATAATGAAGTCAGTCAGGTAATTCATGTTTTCATATTACGACCTTTCCCATTTTCTCCAGTGGACAGATTCTGTATTGTTTGAGCATATAGCCACCCACGTGTTACTCTCCTTCTCTGGTCAGCACTTAGTGTGAGTGGTGGAGCTGCATCTGGGAGACCATGCTAGACCATGAGCTCCGTGACTTCAAAGTCATCACTAAACCGCTAACAACCACAGCTCATCCATGTGCATCAATTCCAAGAGGAATCAGGCACCTGCTTTGTGTCAAGCATTGGTTTCCACATTTCTTCTGAAGAAACACCTAAATTCCTTTAGCCAACAAGCATATGGCACATGAGAGAGGGGTGAGTTAATTCAAGAGCATAAAGCAGGAGTCAGACAACAGCATCTTAGTGAGAGTGTGCTAACAGGCTGTGATGGAGAATTTGAAGGGCATCCAAGGCAGAGAGCACATCAAGAGCTCTTTCCTATGGTTTTGATTTTCCCTTGGCCTTGAATGAGTTCCCATACCACACCATTCCTGGAAATTATCTAATTGTTTACATTTGAAATTATCTCCTGCATGTTTTGAGCCATATTTGATTATCAATGATTTAACAGTGGTTTGCAAAATTGTGATTTCAGGGATAGAGATTCACACTCACTGTGTGTATATAAGTCGCCACACTGACCACAAAACTTCTGTGCCCATATCATAACCACCCAACATTTCACAAAGTCTGAGAGACAGTTTGGTCACTTATTTATTTTTTTTGTTGCAAGTTCATGTGTGTCATTGAGCTATATTCTGCATGAATGAAACCATCTGTAGTTATCTTTTACCTGTCAATCTATTTCAATTAGCATAACCACTTCCAGACTTACCCAATTTGTACAGATATTTTAAGTTACAGTACAGTATTCCATGAGTATATACCATAACATTTTCATGTAACATATATATTTTTAAAAAGTGGTTATTTGTAGATGAGTTACTTGTGTGCTAATCCAAAGCTATAGTGGAAGGGAATGCTGTGTTTCCAGGGGAATAGGAGGGAGTGACTGGTTTTACAGGTAGTGGCTTTCATGATTCTAGGGGTTAGATAGTCTAAAGTCTGCATAACTGGTCAGAAGGCTGGAAATTCCAACAGCAGCCATTATACCCATCATGAGTCCCAAGACAGTCAATCTGCAGGCAGAATTCCTTCCTCTTCAGGAACTTCAATTATTTCTCTTAAGACTTTCAGTTTTTGATTGGCTGAGGTACCTCACATAATGGAGGGTAATCTGCTTGACTCCAAGTCCACAGATTTAAATGTCAATTACACCTAAACAATACCTTCACAGGAGCCCCAGGCTGGTATGAGACCAAAGAGCTGTGTTCCTTAACTAAGCCAAGTTGACAAGTGAAAATTACCCCTGACATCAGTAGCATTCTATGCCCAGAAAATGAAGCTGGAGCTACTCAAGGGCCTAACACTGTGTAGAGTGAGCCTTTCCCACTGGAAGTACTGGATCATTTCCTGGTGACAATGCTGATGTTTGAAGATGCCCCCGATTTCCCCTCTGACTGTGTTCACTGCATCTCCAGGAGCTGGGCTGGCCTCCAGCCTCCCTCTCCACTACCCCCCCCACCCAGACATTGCAGAGAGCATGGGGGTGGGGGGCTACTAGAGAGGAGAAGAGGAGGAGCGGGGGAGGAGATACTCATCTCAAATGTCACAGTGATTTATAGACTATATTTCCTGGGAAAAGAGCAGAGATTTATTTCCAGAAGACAGGCGGTTTGTAAACACAGCTCACAGGTGGCTGTGTGGGTGGGTGAGCCCTGGGGGCTGATGCTTTTCCCTGGGAAGAGGGACACCATTGGACCTGAAGGCAAGAGGAAGGCTCTGGGTCCAGGAAGTCTGGTGCCCACTGCCTATCACTAGACACCACAGATAATGGCTCCTTTTCGTCACCTCCCTGGTAGTCAGGATTATACCTAACTGTCTCACCTTCTATCAACTACCTGGAAAAAAAATGAAAAGATGATATCAATGGGTACCATAAAAATGACAAATTTGGGGCTAGACAGTGGCACACTTGTTTAAGCTCACACATCACAGTTCACAAGGACACAGGTTCAAGCCCCTACTCCCCACCTGCAGGGGGAAGAACTTCACGAGTGGTGAAAACGTCTGCAGGTCTCTCTTCCTCTCTCTCCCTCCTCAATTTCTCTCTGCTCCTATCCAATAATAAAAAGATTTTAAAAATTAAAAAGACAAATCTGTATGCACATAATAATTTAGCTTAAAAATATAGGAGGTTTGAAATAAGCAGGGGGGACTCTACTGGATGTGCTATTATCCTGAGTGGCAAATGTGGCTGCATCTCACCTGGTCAGTGATAACTGGAAGCCAGGACCTAGGAGGGTAACATGGAGGGGACAGGTGAGCTGGAGCAACAGGAAGTATTCTCTACTGCAGATCTGGTGGAAGGAGAATAATATGCCTGAGGCTTTGAGGTCCCCCTTCAGATCCTCCCACAGAAACTTCCCTGGATTCCCACAGTAGAGATGCAATCAATTTGAGCTCATAACTAAAACTTGCATGAGCAGAGAAACAAACACACCACCCAGAGGGAGTAGAACCCAACAGAAATCAAAGCAAGGAGAAAAAAACAAACCCCATCTCCAGAGATTTCAAGTGCTATACACAGTGCAAATCAAGCAAACGTAAAAGAAAATGAAAAAAGAACATCAGAGACATGAGTGAGGATTTGCCTACTAGGAATATAGATTCCAGAGTGAAATGGAACCTGGGTAAATGAGAAGTATAATCGGGGTTCTCTCTTATTGTGCTCTGGATCTATCTGGAGCTGCTCCCATCAACATGAAGGCCTCTGAGGAAGGCAGAGGGCAGCCAGGACTTCCTGCCTGTTGGGGAACTGGGGAGACTCATCAAACCTCTGGCTATGATGGTGCGCACAGCTCTGTCTCACGATGGTCTGCTGAGCACCTGCTCAGTCCCACCCGGCCCTCTGGACTCCCACTTCCTGTCTTGGGCAAGGCTTATTGCGAAATGTCTTCTGAGTCCAAGCACTGTCAGACTCAGAAAAAGTATTCATGGTGCTGGTGCAGAATTAACAAATGCTACCGCATAGTCTCAGCTGCCCCAGCAAATCCAGATGTGCTTGTGGTCATAGCTGTGTGTGTGTTGATCTGTTCATACTTCTCTCTCCAACATGCAGTGGGCCCCAGGGTACCAGGCCTGTGCTATACTCTCTGCTCTGTGTGCAAGGTGATGTATTAGGCCAGGGAAGAGTATGTTAAGGGCAGTGGGCAGAGATGTCTGAGGTCCTGCCGGCAAGCACTGGTAGTCCCTGGCACTCCCTGCCCCTGGAGAACTGCTCTGTGCTGGAGGACATAGGGCCACAGCCTCTGCTGCTGGGGAGATGCTGTGTAGCAGATAATGTCTATGTAAAGCTGTTGCTTTAAAGATTTTTTATGTGCCTGTGGTATTAAAAGCAATCCTTTGTAAATTACCAAGACATGATGCACACCTGATTGTGATTTCTATAGCTTCTTTCACCCCCCCCCCCAGTAAAGGATATCAAATACCTAGAACTAAACTTAGTTTCCTTTTCTCTAAAACCAGGACCTGTGGATTCCTTTTCCTTCTTGTCTCTTGTATAAAGTCATTTTTCCAGGGGGGCTTCCTGAGTTCTTATCCCTACTGTTATCCCCCAGATATATTTCTATTTCTGGTTTTGCCATTTATGCCTAAACCCCATTAAAAACTCTATTTAGGTAGTCCAGTGTTGGGCAGGGCGCCAGCTTCCCCCTGCTTAATGCTTCGGTCTATTTACATAATCACTGTTTACCTGAGAACCACCCTGTCTGCAGGGCACTGCTTTAATTTCACTGGTTTGTACTCTCTTTTTGCTCCGCCCTCTCTCCTAGTCACACCCTATTTTCCACCACTAGTTTGTACTCTCTTTTCACTCCACCCTCTCTACGTCACATCCTGTTTCCACCCTACGTGGTGAGTATAAATACACCTGCTCTTCTGATTAAACACACTTGGGATTGCCTTCCAGCTCCTAGAGTCCCAGAGTCTCTCTCCTGCGACATTAGCTCGGCACGAGTTCCTGATCCCTCTCCCACGCAGCAGCCTAGGTTGCCTCCAGTCGAGTTCTCTCCAACCTAGAGAGCACTTGCTCGGGAAGAAGCACCCTCAGGCTATCCCGGCAGCCCAGGAGATGGTGCATTGGATAAAATACTGGACTCTCAATCGGGGATCCTGAGTTCAATCCCCAGCAGCACATGTACCAGAGTGATGTCTGGTTCCCTCTCTCCTATTTTTCTTCTGAATATAGTCTTTTTCAATTATCTTTTTATGTATTTATTGGGTAGAGACAGCCATAAATCAAGATGGAAGGGGAGAGTGAGATAGACAGAGAGACACCTGCAACACTGCTTTACCATCTGCAAAGCTTTTTCCCTGCAGATGGAGACCAGGAGCTCGAAGCCAGGCCCTTGTGCATTGTAACATGTGAGCTCAACCAGGTGCGCCACCACTGGCCCCTCCTATCTTTCTCATGAACAAACAAACAAACAAATAAATAAATAAACAAAATCTTTAGTAAAAGGGGAGGTATTTTAAAAAATCTATTTAGTCCCTCCTGACTTTACCTCTAGAAATCTCTTGCTAAAATGAAACCCTTCTGGATCATACTTTGGTTTGAAATCTCACATTGTCCTTGGTGTTCCACAAAACTAGCCCCAGACCACTGCCTGCACACTATTCTTTAAGCAGGTTGGACAGGGAAGATGGCCTAATGGTTATGCAACAGAGCCTCCTGCCGTGCCTGAGGTTTGGCAGTCCCAATTTCAACTACCTGCACAGTGCTCTTGTACAAATAATTAAATAGATGAACTAATGAATTAACCTTTTAAAGCAAATAAACAACAACAGCATGCCCCTCCCAGGAGGTCTACTTCTCCTGAGGGCTCTTGTGAACTGAATCATTCCTCAGGCCCCAGTTTAATCTGCGTCATTGGGGAAAATGTCATTGCTTGGTGAATGTCCTCTGTGCACCTCCATCCTAGGAGGTACTAACACCCCTGGAAGGTGAGGTGTGTACCCCCAGGAAAGAAGCTCTTAAACCCACATAAACACACACTCACATTGACCTCACTTCAGCTGAGACCAGCCTGCTCAGCTCAGAGGAGCCCATCAGCCCCCTCTCATAGGAGCACCCCCAAACACATCATCTAGTCCAAACAGTCATACCTCATATCTTTCTAAAATGAAGCCACCCCTGGACACTCCAGACTCCTCCTCCTCCCATATTCACTGCCATTTCCCCTATTGGAATTCAAATCTACACTTTCAGCCACCTTTTAAGCAGAACCTTCTGGAATTTCCCCTACTACAGCATCGTTCTTGCTCTGTCTCTCCCCCCTTCCTCTCTCTTTCAATCTCTCTCTCTCACTCTCTCTCTCTCTCTCTCACAGGTCTGCACCAGTGTGGGGCAGGTAGGATGCACAGGGGGACACAGGGAGCTTGCCTTGGAGCAGGCCCATCTGCTTTCTCTGGGGCTTGGCTGGGTGAGGCTGGGTGGGTGGCTCAGTGGTGATGGGCGCCAGGCAGCATCTGTCTCTCTGGTCTGGCATCTCCATCCTCCACATCACCTCAGGTCCCAAGCAGCATCCATCACATCTCTACTGCAGAGAGTAAGAAGGAAGGACACAGGAGTCCCTGAGGGGGCTTTTCTGGGGTGTCCCTGCCCTCCCTACTTCACTGCCTGCTCCTCCCCGTCATCTTTTGGAAGCCAGCCTGAATATGCAGTCCCAGAATCCTCAATGGCTCTGTTCCAGAGGAAATGGGGTTTACAAAGGCATCTTCCACCACAGGCCCCTCAAAGAAGCTCCTGACTTGACCAGGCTCACATATGCACACACAGAAATGCTCCCACAGACCCATACACACTGACATGCACACACAGTCCTGCGCATACAGACAGACATGCTCACAGAGACATGCTCATACAGACACACAGAAATGCTCACACAGACACACACAGACATGTTCACACAGACACACAGACATACTCACACAGACACACACAGACATGCTCACACAGACACACACAGATATGCTCACACAGACACACAGATATGCACACACAGAAATGCTCACACAGACATGCTCACACAGATATGCACACACATACACACACAGAAATGCTCACACAGACATGCTCACACAAACACACAGATATGCACACACAGACATGCACAGACACACAGAGACATGCTCACACAGACACACAGATAGGCACACACAGACACACACAGGCATGCTCACACAGACACACAGATATGCACACACAGATATGCACACACAGACACACAGACATGCTCACACAGATATACTCATACAGACACACATACAAATGCTCACACAGACACACACAGACACACACAGACATGCTCACACAGAAACACACAGACATGCTCATACAGACACACATACACATACTCACACAAACACACACAGACACACAGATATGCACACACAGACACACAGATATGTACACACAGACATGCTCACAAAGACACACACAGACATGCTCACAAAAATACACACAGACATGCTCACACAGAAACACACAGACATGCTCACAAAGATACACAGACATGCTCACACAGACATACAGACACACACAGACATGCTCAGACACACAAACAGGCTCACACAGACACACACTGACATGCACACACAGACACCCAGGCATGCTCACACAGACACGCAGATATGCTCACATAGACACACACAGACATGCTCACACAGACACACAGATATGCTCACATAGACACACACAGACATGTTCACATAGACACACAGACATGCTCACACTGACACACACTGACATGATCACAGAGACACACAGACATGCTCACACAGACACACACAGACATGCTCACACAGACATACACTGACATGATCACAGAGACACACAGACATGCTCACACAGACACACACAGACATGCTTACACAGAGACACATACATGCTCACACAGACACACAAACATGCTCACATAGACACACACAGACATTCTCACACAGACACACAAACATGCTCACACAGACATGCTCACACAGACACACACAGACATGTTCACACATACACACAGTGACATGCTCACACAGACACACACTGACATGCTCATACAGACATGCTCACAGACAAGCACACACAGACATGCTTACACACATGCCAAACACATTTAGATGCTCACTCACATGTATACATGTGTGCATGCATTCACACACACTTACACCCTCACAGACCCTTGCCCATGCATGCACCTGTGCTCACACACGCACACAGGCACACAAGTGCTGGGCTCCCTGGGGGAGCAGGTGGACATGCCTGTCTTGAAGTGCGTGTCAATCTGAGGATGCTGGGGGCTCCGACCTGACTTCCTCCAATTATGCTCCTCATTTTATTAAAGACAATTTGTCAGGCCCATCTCAGCTTCGCAGGAATAACAAGCTCCATCTCCATCACCTCCCTGGCATTCCCTGACAGAAAGAGTGATGTCCCCCTTCCTCTGCCCTCCAGCTAGCAGACCATCAGTGTCACCCCCAGCTCCAGAAGCCGGGCTTCTGTTCTTTGATTTACAGGTCACGTACCCTGGCACCTGAACAGGCTTAAAAGTTGGGAAATATGATGACTCACTGTATTTGGCAGCTCATACACACATCTTTCCAGAACATTCACACTCATGCCCACTGTAATTGGGAGCTGTATAATCAGAGCATCCTGCTGCCAACAGAAAGTGCACAATTCACATTGGCCTCCAGGACTATAAAGGGAGGATCTGATGTGCCCTCCCCATCCCCAGTTAGCATCACACAGAAAGAAGATGCACAAGGGTCATCTCACTCCCAGGACACATGCCCTGAAATGTGTGCAGGGTGGGGGCATTTCTTGCCCAGCCTATTGGTCTGAGATGGGGCTGAGGTCAGACCTGGGGTCTGAAGTTCAGTGCTGGTCCAGGATTCTGTCACCCCCTGGACAACCTCCAGTGAGGCATGCAGAGAAGGGAAGGGTACCCCCTTCCCTGGCCTGCAAGGCTATGGTCTGAGTATGCATGCCAATGGGACCTGTTAGAACAGCTGTGAACCCCAGCCCCCCCCCCACACACACACACCATTGCCAAAAAAAAAAAAATACTGAGTGTCAGAGAATGTGTTGGTTCACACAAATGACAATTTCAAGGACAGAGCAGCTTTCAGGTCCACCTTGATAGAGGAGTTCTCAACCCTCTATTGACAAGATGATGTCAGCATCCTAAGGCTGGTATAGCTCAAGGGAGATCCGGAATCTCTACAAAGACCAGCGAGTCTCCTCAGAGGCTCTGGCTCTCAGCACTGGCCCTCTGAAACCTCCATGGGAGGGGGCCACCCAGGATGGCTGAAGCCCCACTTGGAGCCTCCTCCATGCTGGGAGTGGTGTTTGCTGGAAATCAGAGCCAGGCTAGGGTGGGGAACCATCCTGGGAAAGTGTGGGCAGTCAGATATCACTGGTGGAGAGAAGCCGTGTTTTCAGGAAAGGACGCGTTACACAGACCTGTGACACCACCACTAGATAGAGTCAGACTGAGGGCACAGCCACTCCAGGTGGCTAGAGGGGGCAGAAGCCAGCTGGAATGTGTCAGGTTCGGCCAGGGCACAGCCCACAGCAGGGTTCTGCATGGTGCCCAGTGGGCAGTCACCAGGAATGATGCACACCACCACTGCCCTGTGCCCTCATATGGGTGTCCAGGAATAGAGAGATAGAGAGTTCAGGGACACCCAGGCTGTCCTTTTCTCTGAAGGTGTCACCCATTGAATGTGTCTATCTCCCCAATTCCTACATTGATGTTCTTACCCTCAGTGGGAAGGCACTCAGAGGTGACTGGTTAGGTGCGGTCATTTAGGCGGGGTCCCCATGATGGAGCCAGTGTCTTGACAGGAGAGGAAGGGCCAGTGCTTTCTCCACCACATGAGCAAACAGGGAGAAGCCACCCCCTGACACAGAAAGGTGGTCTCTCCCAACAGGAACCATGTGAGCCATCCAGCACGACTTTGGCCATCCAGCCTCTGGAAGTGTGAGAAATAAAAGTCTATTATTGAAGCCCTTGGCAATGGCACACCCTGTAGAGTGCACACATAACCATACACAAGGACCCAGGTTCAAGCCCCAGGGCCTTAGTCACAGAGGGGGAGTTTTATGAGCAGTGAAGCAGAGTTGCAGGTGTCTCTCTCTCTCTGTCCCTCTTTGTTTCTCTTTCTCTCCTCCTCCCTGTCAACTTCTCTCTGTCTTTATCAGAAAAAAAAAAGAAAGTAAGAAAGAAAACAGAAAAAATGGCCACTGGGGGTGGTGGAATAGTACTGTAGGGACTAAATGTCAGCAATAAACCTGGTGACCAAAAAAAAAAAAATTCCATTCATGAAGTCCTAGACTGTGATGTACTGAGGGCCAGCTAGAGCTGACTGACCTAGATATGTCTCTTGGATCCAGATGTCATTTCTCCTGGGCAGCATGGAGACCAGGGAGTGGTCAGGCCTGGTCCCTGGACACCAAAGCCACCACTAGAGCCATGGCACAAAAGGCGGCCACTGGGTAGGAGTCTCGGTCCGGAAGAAGTGGAGCTGGTCAAACAGGAAGTCCTGGCCCAACACAGGGCTGGTCAGAGGGAGGCCATGCCCCTTCTGATTTCTGTTCCAATCTCAGAATCCAGTTTCGTCAGGGCTCAACCCAACCCTGCTGCACCTATTTTTACTTCCTGCCCCTAGATACTAGAGAACTGGAACAACTGATGGCTGAGAAATAACAGTGTCTTGAAGGCCTAATTTTCTTTCTTTTTTAAAAAATTTTTTTATTGGGGAATTAATGTTTTACATTTGACAGTAAATACAATAGTTTGTACATGCATAACATTTCCCAGTTTTCCATATAACACTACAATGCCCACTAGGTCCTCTGTCATCCTTTTTGGACCTGTATCCCCCCGCCCAAGCACCCCAGAGTCTTTTACTTTGGTGTAATACACCAACTCAAGTTCAGGTTCCACTTGTGTTTTCTCTTCTGATACTGTTTTTCAATTTCTGCCTGAGAGTGAGATCATTCCATATTCATCCTTCTGCTTCTGACTTATTTCACTTAACATAATTTTTTTCAAGCTCCATATAAGATCGGCTGAAAATGGTGAAGTCACCGTTTTTAATAGCAGAGTAGTATTCCATTGTGTATATACACCACAACTTGCTCAGCCACTCAAGTGTTGTTGAGCACCTGGGTTGCTTCCAGGTTTTATAAAACAGAGTTCTTGTTTTTTGTTTTTTACAATCAAGATTTATTTATTTATTTATTACCAGAGCACTATTCAGCTCTGGCTTATGGTGGTGGGAGGGCTTGAACCTGGAACTTTGGGGCTTTAGGCAGGAGAGTCTGTCACTTTGTGGTGGCGGGACACGGAGGAGATAAAATCCAAGAGAAGAAGGAACACAATCCTTTATTCAGGGTTGGGTCAGAGTGCAGTGGTTCGGGCCACATTTAGCTAGCCAAATATGGCTGTCCCCGCTACGTGCACCACCCTTTCCTCCCGAGGTAAAAAACTGGGAGAGAGAGAGAGAGATAGAGAGATATGAAGTAAGAGGGCTTTATAGGTCAACACCCAGGAGTGACGTGTCGGGACAGGATTGGTTGGGAGAGGCACTTGAGAATATTGTGGGAAGTGGCAAAACCTGAGGGCAAAGACTGCATCTGCATAATTCCCCAACAAGAGTCTGTTTGCATAATCATTATGCTATCTACCTTCTGCAAAGACCTAATTTTCAAAGTAACCAGTCATTGCTTCTATGTCCAGAGTCACTTCTCAGGACCTCAATACATTTGTATATCAATCAATACTTAATAGATGTCTATAAAGTCTGCTGGAAATCAGAGGTGAGAGCCAACTTTGAGTCTGAGCAGCCTCCCTCCCTCAGGGAAGTGTCCTCATAGGAAGTGTCCCTGGATCCCTACTCCCTTTGGCAGATGGAAATCAGGACACTGGAGAAGGTGGCAGTTCTGTGCCCACGGAGGACCATGGGTTCATCTGGGCCCAGGAGTGTCAAATGCGTTGTCAAACTTCAAAATGCACAGAAAGGTCTAGTATGGAGTCAGGCTCCTAGTCTGTCTCTGCCATCTGTTTACGACTGTTGATTCATAGTCACTCTGTTCCTTCATTTTCTAGCCTCTAAAATGGGCTAAATAACAGTACCTCTTGGGGCAGGGAAGTGGCACACCCAGTTGAGCACATAGAATCCTATACGGGAAAACCCAAGTTCCAGTCCCCAGTCCCCACCTGCAGAGGGGAAGCTTCACAAGCAATGAAACGGGGCTGCCAGTGTCTTTCTATCTCTCTCCCTCTCCATTCCCCTTTACCTGTCTTTCTCTGTCAGGAAGGAAGGACAGAGCCACTGGGAGCCATGTATTCATCATGTAAGCACCAAGTCCCAGCAATAACCCTGATGGCAATTAAAAAAAAAAAGGGTCCTCTCAGGACTGGGTAGTTACATAACCATAGAGCATGTGTTACATATTAACACAAGTGAAGACCCACATTCAAGTCCAGAGCCCCCACCTGAAGAAATGAAAGCTTCAGGAGCAGTGTAGCAGTGCTGTAGCTATCTCTCCTTTTTCTTTCTTTCTTTCTTGCTTTCTTTCTTTCTTTCTCTCTCTTTCTTTCTTTCATTCTCAGTCAAAGAAAAAGAAAAGGTCACTGAGAGTGGGTGAGTCATGCACGCATCCTATCTCACCAATAACCCGGGTGGCAAATACTTAACGTTTTAAAAGGAGAAGTTTCTCTCTCTGGATGGGCTGAGTGGGTGAAGCAAAGACAGTCACGCAGGACATGGTCCACAGTGTCACCACCACTGCTGTTGTCCTTTGGGAGAATCTCACCACAGTCAAGAAGGAAAATTGCCAAGTGGTGAATGGAGATGGAAACTTCACTGATTTTTTTTTTTTTCTGTACAGTGCCGGAGAACAAAGCCAGGGTCTCAGTCACGAAAATATCTCTGAGAGAGCTTCCTGGCCTAATTTTTTATGTGTGTTTGGAGACATAGAAGAACGGGGGACATAGCATTATGGCTATGCAAAGAAATTATCATGCCTGAAGATACAAAGTCCTGGCTTAATCTCCCACACCACCATCATAAACCAGAGCTAAGCATGCTCTCATTTACCAAAACAAACAAACCAGGGTCCAGTTGGTGGTGCACCTGGTTGAGTGTACATGTTACAATGTGCAAGGTACAGAGTTCACGGCCCTAGTCCCTACCTTCAGGGAGAGAGCTTAGCAAGTGCTGAAGCAGTGCTGTAGGTGTCTCTCTCTCTCCCTCTTTATCTCCCCCAAACCTCTCAATTTCTGGCTATCTCTAACTAACAAAATAAAGATAATATTTTTAAAGATTAAAAAAATAAAACAAGTAGTGAAGCAGGTCTGTGGGTGTCTGTCTGTCTCCCTTCCTCTCTGTCTCCCCCTTCCCTCTCAATATCTGGTTGTCTCTATCAAATAAATAAAGATAATAAAATATAAAATAAATCAATAACAATAACAAAAAAAATCTAGAGACATAAGAGAAACTAAAACATCCTGCCACCATCCAGGAAGTCCCACTTTTTTTTTTTTTGGGGGGGGGGTCCTTGGCATTGTCTATGGTTTTTCTTTGCAATGCCAGGAATTGAACCCTGGACCTTATCCATAGAGGATGTGTGCTTTACCACGGAGCCACCATCCCCGTCTCTTCAAAGGTCCCAGGTTTGCAGCATCAGAGCATCCAAGGAGACCCCCCCCTCCATGCTGTGACCTTGTGGGATGGAACTGTCTCTTCTCAGAGCAAGGCAGAGGCCGGGGCAGGCCAGCAGGACACTCCAGGCCAGTGCTGAGGTCGGGTGTGGGCCTGTTCTGGGCTTGTTACTGCAGACACGCAGCCATTTGTCTCGGTGCTGCATGTCCTGAGCTGGGCTCCCCGGAGTGGGAGGGTGCCGGGGCTGTTGGAAAGGCTGCCCACAGCCGTGCAGGTGACTGATGAGGATGCAGCTGCTGTCCCTGCTGTCCTGGGAGCCAGAATGTTGATTGAATGGCCATCTCACGCTCTCCAACAAGCAAGTAACAGTGTAAACTGGGTTCTAATTTATCAAAAAACAGGCGCTTGCACACTGCGCGGGCTGCGCGCCCCTGAAATATGGCTGCTGCCCAGCTCCAGGCCCACGTGTGTGCGATTTTATGATATTTCAGTTTTATGGAGGACATCCCACTGATGAATGTCTCTTAGTGAACGATCATTCTGGAATCTATTTTGCCTTCAAAGAGGCTTCTGCTGGAAGGGACTGGGAGGGGGCGGCCTTTGTTGCAGATGAATCTGTGCCCAGTAGCCCCAGGCAGAGAAAAAGTGAGGACAGGGGAGACAGTGGCAGGGTGTCTGTGAGTTTGAAGCCAATTTCATCCCCTTTCTCACTGTTCCCGAATGTCTGGCATAAGCGGAGGGTGGACTGGAGGCCAGGGAACCCGGAGAGGCATTGCTGCCCCACACTCCGTGCAGCTCTGAACAGCTGACTGGCCTCTGGGGCTCTGGCATTGATTGGGCTGCCTGTCTGTCATCACACCAGTGGGTCTCGGGTACAAGTCTGAGCTACCACCAGAGTTAAGAGGCCAGGATCCCAGGACCAATGAGAACCTTCCCTTTCTTCACTGCGGGCTGGACCATGGCTCACCTGGTTCAGCGCAAACATGCCAGGCACAAGGATCCAGGTTCGAGTCCTTGCTCTCCACCTACATGGCAGAAGCTTCATAAATAGCGAAGCTAGTCTGCGACACATGTGTCTCCCTTTCTCTTTCCTTCTTTATCTTCCCCTCCTTTCTCAATTTCTTTGTCCTAATACAATAAATAAATATTAAAGAAAAAGACTCAGATTCCCTGTTTTCTTCTCACAAAAATATCTGCAGTTTCATGCTGCCACACTGGTGGTCCCCGAGACTCCCAGACTAAAGGAATTCAAGGCTCTGTCTGGACACAGATGTCCACAGTTGTCAGGGCTTACAGATCTCCACCTGTCTCTATCTATCTATCTATCTATCCATCTATCTATCTATCTATCTATCTATCTTTTTAAACCAGAGCACTGCTCAGCTCTGGCTTATGGTGGTGTGAGGGATTGAACCTGGGACTTTGGAGCCTCAGGCATGAAAGTCTCTTTGCGTAACCATTATGCTATCTACCCTCTGCCCCTCTACTTGTCTCTTCACTCAGTTTCCCCATCTGTAATAAGGCTGGTGTAGGTTCCCTGGTGCCTGATGAGGGATCAGGGATCCTTCAGGGGCCACAGTAGCCACTGTCAGTGTCTACAGTGTGAACCCCAGCACCACAGCCTCTCTGACAGATCTCCTCGCTTCCTTTCCTTTGGGAGGGGGGCAGTGGTCCTCAAAGCATGCTTACCAGCCAGCAACAACGTTACCCAGCAGCTTCTTCAGAAAGCAGATCCACAGGCCCCTCTCCAGATCTCCGGAGTTCACTTCTCACACTCTGGGAGTGGACCCAGCAAGCTGGGTTTTCACAAGTTCTGTTCATTTCCTCACACCCGTTATGGATTGTGAGGTGATACTCAATGACTAGACTCAAATTTCTCACACTGAAGTTTTTCACACCGTGTTTGAAGCCAACTGACCTCCTGATATTAGCAGGCTACAGGGCAGGGCAGATTCTTTTTCAAGGCCAGACTGAGACTGTATCTAGAACAGGCTTGAGGGATAATTCCTTCTGGCCTTTTCCAGCTTCTAGAAACATCTACTTTCTGAATTTGAGCCCCTTCCTCTTTTTTTTTTCAATATTTTCACTTATTTATTATTAGATAGAGACAGAGAAATTGAGAGGGAAAGAGGAGATAGACAAAGAGGAAAGAGACAGGGAGACACCTGCAGCTCTGCTTCACTACTGCTAAAGCTTTCCCCTTACAGGTGGGGACAGGGGCTTGCATCTGGGTCCTTGTGTGCTATAATGTGTGTGGTTAGCAAGGAGCTCCACCATCTGGCCCTGAACTTGTGTCCCTTCCCTCCACCCTCATGACCAGGGACACACAGATATATCTCTCTGAGTGAGTGTCTTTCCAGAGCTGCCAGACCCCCCCTGACACACTTTAGAACTCTTGTGACCTGCCTGATCCCTCAGGACCATCTCCTGCTCTGGGAGCCTTAACTAAGCCACAACTACAGAGGTCCATGTGCTGTGTGAGGGCACACACTCAGAGCTAGACTTGGGAACAAGGATGGAGCCCTCTCTGAACCAATGTTCTTGGAATCACACGTGCTCACAGGTGGCTGATGCAGCCTGAACCTTGAGATATCGGTGTTCTAACCAGTTACCACCATGCATGATAAATTCAGCGGGGGGGGGGGGGGGGGAGGGGGGCTGTCCTCCTCACATAAGAGATACAACATCTCTCTCTGAGACCATACAAAGACAGAACTTCAATGAATGGATGAGTGAGTGAATAAGTAGAATAAGTAGATAAATGAGTGAAGGAAGATCCCACCACCCCATGCTCACTCAGGCTTCCATATCAGAAAATTAACAAGAACAGGAGGTTACCACTGGGGGCCAAGAAAAACAGCTAAAAGAGCAGGTCTCCCAGCCAGACTGACATTAAGACAAGCAGTAAGAACAGTGGGGTTGGGCAGGGGGTACACCCAGCTGAGAGTCCATATTACAGTGTGTAAGAGCCTAAGTTCAAGCTTTGAAAGTGGTAATTAGTGCTGCATTTCTCTCTCTCTCTCTCTCATCTCCTCATTCCTTTTTAATTTCTCTCCATCTCTACCCAATAAATAATGTTTTATGGAAAAAAATCTTCTCTTTGAAGTTCAAGTTTCACTGAGAGTACTGTATTTTTCTCTGCCAAGAACGGTATCTTAAACGTGGCTATAACCCGCACTGTCCTTGGCACCAGCCAATTCTCCTTCTGTGAATGTCTCTTTGGGTGATCTTCTTGCCCTTCATCAATCTGTGTTGTCTCTGGTCTCTGGAATTTAGAACTCCAGTTTCATCCATTTTGTCCTGAGTAAGTAAGGAGATAGCAGACAGCTACTGGGTGGTTTCACTCATATATGGAATCTAGAGAACTTACAAACAAACAAAAATTATTTCTAAGACCTTGTAAGAATGTGGGTGGTTCTCTTTGGGAGGCAGGAGGTTGAGGATACAGACCTTTGGTGGTGGGTGTGATGTGGAACTATTCCCTGGAATCTTATAATCTTGTAACCTACTATTAATTTTTTAATTTAAAAAATGGTAAAAAAAAAAAAAAGTGCAGAAAGGCTCTAGGGAAAGCCTAGGGTCTGGAAGCTTTCACCAATGGCCATCTGCTGTGCTCCACTCAGTGCAGACAGTGAGCACATGTCGCGGCAGCAATCAGAAGCAAAGAGACCCGGCTGTGTTGGTCCCTGACCTGACTCACAGCTGAATCACTCGCACGTGTGGCCCACATCATTCCTTGTGTGAGGCTTGAACTGACTGGCCCTGTCTCCACTCACTCCAGGGGACTCAAGGCCAGCTCTATGATGGCAAAACTGCTTCCACTGGTCAGGACCAGCCTGGCCCATCTCTCTGTCTATCCTCAGCATGGAGCTGGAAGCAGAGAGGACTTTCAATGTCTGTGAGCAATCAGCTGCTCTTAAGGGTTCTAGAAATTTGTACCAAAAAAAAAAAACCCACTAATGATATATCTTGCTTCCATCTTCAGAGGCACAAATGGAATAGAAGGCACATAAAAGGGAACCCACTTAAACATGTGATCCACTCTGAGGAAGAGAAAAACATGGACACACATATATCGACCTGCAAAGTTCAGGAGCCTCCTTCCACCCTCCTTCCCTCAGACTCATTATCCTTTGATCTTCCTAATAATGTGTTTCTTTCCTGGTAATAGGTTTTCATCCTTCCCACAGCCTATTGATTAGAACCCTTTTGCAGGGTTTTGAGATATCGGCTAAAATAAGGGACAAAAATCATTCAGCGCTTGGATGATGTCTCAAAGGAGGTCTGTTTTAATGGCCTCTCCCTCCACGTGAGTCCCAGGAGAGGGGCACATGTGCCCTTTTCTGGGTGCCCATCTGCTGTCCTCCTGCACCCTGATTCTGGCTTAGTGAACAGCAACGCAATAGCTCGCTGGCCAGGATGACCTCCTAGATGTGTCTCCTGGGTGAAGTTCGGCCACCTGTAATGATTGCTGGAATATTAAGTCCAGGGACTTCTGCACAGAAAGACTGCAGTTAAGGCCTGGGGGGTGGGAGCTGACTATGCCAATGAATTGAGGGCCACTGGGATTAATTGGGGAATGGTACAAAACTGGGCAGGGGGATCTTTTTTTTTCTGCCAAGGGCTATTTGGGTATATATAGCATCATTGCAGAGCCATATAAAAATTAGTACATAATGTTGCTATTAAAAAAAAAAAAACTAGCTTGATCCAGGAGGTGGTGCAGTGGCTAAGGCACTGGACTCTCAAGCATGAGTTCCTGAGTTCAATCCCTGGAAGCACATGTACCAGAGTGCTGTCTAGTTCTTTCTCTCTCTTTCTCCTATCTTTCTCATTAATGAATAAATAAAATCGTTAAAAAAAAACCTAAATCTATTGAATTTCTAAAATATTTATTTGAGATAGAAATTTAGAGAGGAAGTAGAGATAGAGAGGTAAAGAAACCTAGAGAGATGCCTGCAGCCCTGCTTCACAACTCTTGAAGCTTTTCCTATGCAGGTGGGGACTAGGGGCTTGATTGAACCTGGGTCCTTGTGCACTGAAATGTGAGCCTCCTGCTGGCCTCCAGTCTACTGAATTTGTGGGACCAGACAGAAGGACATCTGGCAGAGTACACACATTGTCATGAACGGGTTTCAAGCCCCCCAGTTCCAACTCACAGGGAGGAAGCTTCACAAGCACTGAAGTAGTGCTGCAGGTGTCTCTCTTTCTCCCCCCTCCTTTTTTTTTTCTCTCCAGGGTTATCACTGGGGCTCTGTGCTGGCACTACAAATCCACTGCTCCTGGTAGCCCTTTTTTTTTCTTTACTTTTCTTTCTTTCTTTTTCTTTTTCTTTTTTTTTTTTTTTTGGATAGGACAGAGAGAAATTGAGAAGGGAGAGGAAGATTGAAAGGGAGAGAGAAGGAGAGATATCTGCAGACCTGCTTCACCGCTTGTGAGGCAACTCACCTACAGGTGGGGGGAACTCGGGGGGCTCCAACTGGAATCCTGGTCCTTATAGGAGTCCTTGTATTTCTTACTATGTGCACTTAACCCAGTGTGCTACTGCCCAGCCCCTCTCTCCTCCTCTCAATTTCTCTTTGTCCTGTTAATAAAGAGAGAGAAAGGGAAAAAAAAGAAAAAAAAAGGACTCCTGGAGTTGGCAGATTCATTGTGCAGTTGCTGCGCCCCAGAAACAATCTTGATGGCAATAAAAAAAAATCAAAAACAAAAATAAATAAATAAAAATGTGCTTTGCATTTTCTCCTTACACACAGACCTTAGGATACTACACATACACGTACACCTATGTCTGAGTATCCTCAAGAATATACGCACATTTATAAACGTACCTCCAATGCCTTTATGAATATGCTTGAGAGAGAGAGAGAGGGATAGAGAGAGAGAGACTTGAGCACTGCTGAGCCTGGGGCCTCTGAGGCCTCAGCCATAAAATCCAATGAGTTCGTCTCCTGACCCTAAATACACACTTTTCCTTAAAAGTCTCTTTCGGAATGTAAGGTGAGACCAAGAAGAAACCCTTCCCCTGCATGTGAGTGCAAGGACGTGCTTTTTCTCAAGGCTTCCTTGCCGCGGGCCCCATCCATCAATTTCAGGAGTTCAGGAACCACTGCTAATACAATCAATCATCTTTTTATTGAATTAAGACAAATGGTTGGTTATTAATAGGCTAAGACTTAATGAGGGAAAAGGATAAGGGAGCACAGCCAGAAGGCCAGGTTCTGAGCTCTCCTTGGAAAGATCTGGACTCTTCTTTCTAAGTCCTTGACTAGAAGGCTCTTTGGACTCCCGGAACACTCACAGGCAGGCCTGCAGAATAGCTCACTTGCACTGTCTGCTGTTTTGCCCTGTGTGCAACCCTGAAGCGAGCCCAGCCCCCCACCGAGTTAAAAGAAGCTTGAGTGCTGTAGTCTTTCATTCTCTTCTCTCTCTACTGCCTTTAAAAAAAGCTGGGAGGGGGGGAGCTGGGCGGTAGGGCAGTGACTTTAGTGCACATGGCACACATTGCGAGGACTGGTGTAAGGATTTCAATTCGAGCCCCCAGCTCCCCACCTGCAGGGGATCGCTTTGCAAGAGGTGAGGCAGGTCTGCAGGTGTCTGTCTTTCTCTCCCTTCTCTGTCTTCTCCTTCTCTCTCTTTTTCTCTCTGTCCTATCCAACAACAACAACAGCAATAACAACAACAATAATAACAATAACAGGAACGATGAACAACAAGGGAAACAAAAGGGAAAAAAATGACCTCCAGGAACAGTGAATTTGCAGTGCAGGCACCAAGCCCCAGTGATAACCCTGCAGGAAGTGGAGCATCTGGATGAGCTCACACATTGCCAAGGGCCTGGGTTCAAGCCCCCCAGTCCCCACCTTCGGGGGGGGGGGGAAATATTCACAAGTAGTGAAGCAATGCAGCAGATATCTCTTTTTTCCCCACTTTCTCTGTCTTCCCTTCCCCTTTATTTTTTATTATCTTTATTTATTTATTGAATAGAGACATCAGAAATTGAGAGACTAGACTCACAGCCCTGCTTCACCACTCATGAAGCTTTCACCCTTCAGGTGGGGAGCCCAGGGGCTCAAACCCAGGTCCTTGCACTTTGTGACATGTGTGCTCAACATGAATCACCACCACCTGGCCCCTTCCCCTTTCAGTTTCTCTCTTTACTATAAAAATGATAGAAAGTAAAGGAAAAAATGACCACCAGGAGCAGTGAAGTGGTAGTGTAGTCACTGAGTCCCAGTCACAACATTGGTGGTGAAAAGTAAGTAAATAAAAAATAAATAAGAAACAACTAACAGGATGAAGCTTAGGAATCAGAGATGCACAACTTAACTCTTACTCCTCTGCCTTTGCCTTCTGTCCGTGTGATTCCTGGCAGTGTCTTGATCTCTGAGCTTCTGTCTCCTCTTTGTGAGAGGAGAGGTGCTTGGCTATTGTGTCCTGTGTTAGTCATGGGGCTCAGAGAAGTAGAGCCCTGTCCCCCATTTCTGGGCTCCACTGAGCCAGGCATGGATGTGTGTCTGCTAGAGTTTAGAGTGGGGGTAGGGCCTCAGCGTTTCGTGGGACAGGGCAGCATTTTGCCCAGGCAATCCTCCACCCTGCCTTCCCCAAGGGTCTCTCTCCCACAGGTTTTCAGGAATCCCTGAAAGTGAGCTCAGGCAGTGGGGACCATTCCAGGCACGAGGACTTGATGCAGGATGCCTGGTGTCTGTTTATGCCAGTGCTTCTGGGGAAGCAGATTGTGTTTATGTCACACAAGAAAGACTATGTTTTGGGGGCAGTCACTGCAGCTTGTTAGGTCAAATCAATACCCCGGCCCCATCTGTTCAAGGTAGACTCCCAGGGGGGGAGCCCCTCTGAGTGCCAGCAGCCTGGAGCTTCACTGTGGGTGACCGAGCCCCAGGGGAGGACAGGACCCTTGCCAACTGCAAGATGATCAGCCACTGGTATTGTCCAGGATTGAGCCTTGGCCTCTCTGGCATGGCTTCCTCTGTTGATCTTTCAGGCAGTTTGGTCTGCACTTGGCTGGCCCCTCTTCCAGGGTGCTTGAGATGCTGATCAACGACAGTATTGGGGTGGGGGATGTTCACAGTGGTCAGGGAGGACTTGGAGCTCAGAGGTTTGTTCCAGCCCTGCATTTCAAGAAAGACATTGGGCTCAAATCAGGGGAAAACAAGAGACACAGGAAACAAGGAAAAAAATACTTCAATTCTGGGTGGTGGCTTACCCAACGGAGCACATACATTACCATGTGTGAGGGCTCAGGTTCAAGTCCTCAGTCCCCATCTGCAGGGCAGAAATTTCAAGAGAGATGGAGCAGTACTAAAAGTATCTCTCACTTTCCCTTTCTTTTTTTTTTTTTTTAATAAAATGTTGTATCTTTATTTATTGGATATATACAGTCAGAAATCAAGAGGTTACGGAGACAGAAATAGAGAGAGAGAGAGATAAAGGGAAATACCTGAAACATTGCTTCACCACTCACAAAGCTTCCCCCTGCAAGTGGGGACCAGGGACTTGAACTTAGATTCTTGAGATCCTTGCACATTGTAACATGTGCTCTCAACCAGGTGCACCAGCACCTGGCCCCTCTTTCTTTCACTTTCTAGCTCACTCACTTCTGTTGAGAGAAAGAGACACACACACAGAGAGAGAGAGAGAGAGAGAGAGAGAGAGATGCTGTCATGGTTGCCATGAATAAAGCTGTCATTCAGGTACTAAACCCCAGTGATAACCTTACTGACAAAATAATTGTAATGAGGAAGAAGGAAGAAGAAGAGGAGAAGGAGGAAGAGAATAAACTGTCAAAAAAGGACTTGACTGTGTTGAAATCATGCTCCCCCTTAAGCAAGGGTGTGTTGAAAGGGAGCAAGTGAAACTGTGAAGCCAGGTCTCCTGCCCTGAGACCATGTGCTGTCCAGACAGCAACCCCTTGAGTTAGTTCATTACTTCCTGACTTGTTATTTAACTTAAAAGGGGGTTAGTGTGGCTACTGTGGCACATAAAAGGATTCACAGCAGGGAGCTGGGAACTGGTTTAAACAATACAAGGTTTATTAGGGTGAAACAGGTAAAAGACAAAATAAGCAATTATCATCAAGGGTTAAGAGTACGCTAGCTAGGTCCATAAAGTCTGAGTATAGTTATCAAAAGTTTAGTCCCATAAGATAAACAATTATCAGCTCTGGTAAAGGTTGTTCATGACTGTAGAGAGGTCTAAAAGTTTACCAGTTAGCCTCAGAGTCCCACGTGTTCACTTACCAGGAGAAATAGCCATGGGGGATATCTGGCGCATCTCCGTCGAGATGCTTCTGACCAGGAGAAGAAGAAGCAGCCAAAAAGAGTGGCCTGCTCAAAGTCCTGTGCTTCATACCTTCCCTTCTCAGTGTGTCCCGTCATCAGGCTGAGGTCATTCATATGCTAATAGTCCCAAACTCCTGTTTGGGGTCACAACACCTGACCAAGGTGACCAAGTGACCACACCCTCTGCCCAGAAACCCCTTCTCCTTGGGTGTTTGTACGTATTTCATCTGATTCTCTTCTGATGTCTTTCCTTCTTCTAAACTTTTCAGTGGCATGAGATTCTCTGGTTTGGAATTAAGATGAATCAATGAATTAATAAATAAATAAAACAAAACTTGACCTTTGTTCCCCATCCTGGGGTCTGTGCTTCTCACACACCTGACAATTCCTGATGGGTTGAAAGGTCTTTTGTCATGTAAAGTGAATCCTTTTTTACCTATGCTTGTGCTACCAGGTGGGTCCTCAGGTTGGGGCAGGTCACTCGGAAGCTATTGAATAGAAAGTGAGGGAGCCAGGCCGTGGCACACCTGGTTAAGCACACATAGTACTAAGCTCAAGGACCTTCACAAGGATCCAGGCTTGAGTCCCCATCTCTCCACATGCAGGGAGGGCACTTCACATGAAAGCAGGAGCTCCCCATTTTGAGAGTTCCTCCATCTTAGAGACTGGTTTTACAAGTAAAAGACAGTAAAAGTGGAGAAACAAGGTGACCTCTCCCCCAGAACACCCAGGCCATCTGGGCAGCAATAGATAACTCGTTTGAACTGTGGAGAGTGACTATGAGAAATAAATGTTTATGTGACAGTTTAAATTTGAAAGTCCCCACTCAATTTCACCTGCCCAATTTGCTTCTGAATATCTGCTTTGCTAAAGATTGGTGCGACAGACAGAGATCAGAATGTACATCTGTTTGTTTAGATAAAGATTGGAATGTACTCCCTTAAGGCATAAAACAGAGGATGTTAGAGCTGTTCAGAGTTGCTAGCTCAGGGAGCAGTCCCAGCTAGTGAACCCTCAGCAAGGAGTTCCCCTGTATGAGTGAGACTCTGTGTGTGCTTGTGTGAATAAAACTTTGGGGAGTCGGGCTGTAGTGCAGCGGGTTAAGCGCAGGTGGCACAAAGCACAAGGACTGGCATAAGGATCCCGGTTCCAACCCCAGCTCCCCACCTGCAGGGGAGTCGCTTCACAGGTGGTGAAGCAGGTCTGCAGGTGTCTATCTTTCTCTCCTCCTCTCTGTCTTCCCCTCCTCTCTCCATTTCTCTCTGTCCTATCCAACAACGACAACAACAATAATAACTACAACAATAAAACAACAAGGGCAACAAAAGGGAATAAATAAAATAAATATTAAAAAAAAAGGTAAGATAAGTAAAAAAAAAAAAAAAAAACAACTTTGAACGTCGTTACTCTGCCCATTTGTCTTCATCTGCAGTCGAGCTTGGTCAGTGGCTTCATAACATACAAGCTGCAAAACAGGTCTGCCAGTGTCTCTTTTCCTTTCTCCTTCTCTATTATCCCCCTCCTCTCACAATTTCTCTCTGTCACACCCAATAAAATGGGGGATCACCAGGAGCAGTGGATTTATAGTGCTGCCACCCAGCCCCAGTGATACCCTTGAAGGAAAAAATTAATTAATTAACTAATTAATTAATTTTTAAAAGAGAGAGAGTGGAGACTCAGTCACACCCACTAACCTCCAGAGAGAGGGGGGAAAGGGCTGGAAACTCCATGCAAACTCTTGAGCAATGAGATTTGACAAGCTCTCAAGTTGGCAGACAGACTGAGATGCTAGGAGTCTAGTGGAGGGAATTTTCACTCTAAGTTCTTGAACTGAGCCAATGATTAGCTTAACACCAGGCAGATCATTAGAGGAAAAGAGCACATTTATCTGTGCATCTATGGGAAATCTATAGAGGCAGGTGGATGCCAAAAACAATTACGCAAGATAGGGGTATGCATCCTGAGCTAAGGAATAGGATCAAGGCCTGGGGCTTCAAAGGGAAAGAAAGGGACCCACATGAGGAGAGAGTCTCATCTGACAAAGGTCATACACTGTAATTAGATGTTTGCTCTGATTCATAGGTCAATTTTTCAGATAGTGATATGACCTCTGGTAATCACTTTAATTCTGGGTAAGACAGTAAGACACCTCTCCATTTTAATTTCTCTTTGGAGTGGAGAATTCATGTGATTTCCCCCCCCCCATTCTGGGTATAATTGATTCTGGCTCAAAATGATCCACATTTCCTAATACATCCTTGGGGACCTTTCCTTTATCATCTCGTCCACCTAACCTATATCCTCTACAAAAAACTAGTGACCAGGAAAAAAATTCAATGAAGCTAACTATTGGTTCATAAAAATGGTAAACAAAATTGACAGACCCTTAGTCAGAATCACAAAGGTGGGGGGGGGGGGGTTTCAAATAGATGGGATTGTAAATGAAAGAGTGGATATCTCAACAGACACCACAGTAATCCAAAGGATCATGTGAGGCTTCTATGAACAACTATATTCCAACAAGCTAGAGGACCTGGGAGAAATGGACAAGTTCTTAGAAACATATACTCTTCCAAAATTGAAGCAAAGGAACTAGAAAATATGAACAGTCCAATCACAGCTAAAGAAATTGAAAGAGTCATCGAGAACCTTCCAAATAATAAAAGTCCAGGACCAGGTGGTTTTACAAATGAATTCTATAAAACCTTCAAGGAAGAGTTAATACCTCTACTTTTTTTTAGCTCTCCCAAAATATTAAAGATTCAGGCATACCCTTTCTACTTTCTATGAAGCCATCACCCTAAAACTAAAAGCAGACAGGGACACAATAATAACAAAAACAATAACAAAAATAAAACTACAAACCAGTCTTTCTGATTAACATACATGCTAAAATATTAAACAAAATTCTAGCCAGCCAGATACAGCAGTATATTAAAAATATTGTTCATCATGGCCAAGTGGAGTTTACCCCAGGGATGAAAGACTGGATCAATATACATATGTCAATTAATGTGATACGCCACCACATCAATAAAAGAAAAACAAAAAACCACATTATTATCTTAATAGATGCAGATGCAGCCTTAAAATATCCAACATACTTTCATGGTTAAAATGCTACAAAAATGGAATCTAGTGAAGTCCATATACAGCAAACCTGCAACCAATATCACACTCAGTGGTGAGAAACTGGAAACATTCCCACTCAGATCAGAACAGAGCTGCCCACTATCATCATTACTATTCAACATAGTGTTGGAAGTTCTTGCCATAGCAAATAGGCAAGAAGAAGTAATTGATCAGATACAGTTTGGAAGAGAAGAAGTTAGACTCTCACTATTTGCAGATATATGACAGTATACACAGAAAAATCTAAAGAATCTAGCATGAAACTCCTGGAAATTATCAGGCAATATAGTAAGGTATAAGGCTAAAAATTAACATCCAAAATCAGTGACATTCCTTCAATACAAACACTGCATCAGAAGAAAAAGAAATCCAGAAGTCAATCCTATTCACTATAGCAGCAAAAACAATAAAATATCGAGGAATAAACCTAACCAAAGAAGTGAAAGATTTATATACTGAAAATTATTATTACTATTCAAGGAAATAGAAAAATATACAAAGAAGTTGAAAAATATTCCATGTTCATGGATTGGGAGAATTAATATCATCAAACATGAATATTCTACCCAAAGACATAAACAAATTTAATGCAATCCTCATCATCCCATATTTTTAAGAAAATAGAAAGAAAGCTACAAAAATTTTATCTGGAACTGGAAAACACCTAGAATGACCAAAACAATCTTACGGGAAAAAAAAACTAGGTGGATCACACTCCCAGATATTAAACTATATTAAAAGGCCATTGTAATCTAAACTTCCTGATACTGGAACAAAATAGGCACACCGACCATTGGAACAAAATTGAGAGCCCAGAAATAACCCCCCATAACTATAGAAATCTAATGTTCAATAATACAAATCCAATTACAAAGAAGAATAAAACAAAAATAAACCAGTGGGATTACACCAAATTAAAAACTGTACAGCAAAAGAAACCACCAGCCAAATAAACAGATCCCTTACAGAACGGGAGATCTTTATATGCTATACATCAGAAAAGAGGCTAATAAACAAAATATATAAAGACCTCACTAGGGTCAGGTGGTAGCACAGCGGGTTAAGTGCACATGGTGCAGCGAAGCACAAGGACTGGCATAAGGACCCCTGGTCGAGCCCCTGGGTCCCCACCTGCAGGGAAGTCACTTCACAGGCGGTGAATCAGGTCCGCAGGTGTCTTTCTCTCCCCCTCTCTGTCTTCCCCTCCTCTCTCCATTTCTCTCTGTCCTATCCAACAATGATGACATCAATAAAAACAACAATAATAATTACAACAATAAAACAACAACGGCAACAAAAGGGAAAATAAATAAATAAATAAATAAATATAATTTTTTTTAAAAGACCTCACTATATGGATCGACCAGTCAACGCCCATGTTCAGCGGGGAAGCAATTACAGAAGCCAGACCTTCCACCTTCTGCAATCCACAAGGACCCTGGGTCTATGCTCCCAGAGGGATAGAGAATGGGAAAGCTATTGGGGAGGGGATGGGATATGAAGATTGGGCGTGGGAATTGTTTGGAGTTGTACCCCTACGGTTTTGTTAATGTCTCCTTTCTTAAATAAATAAATAAATAAAAATAATAATAATAAAAACCTCACCAAACTCAGCAACAAAGAAACAAATGACCTTATCCAAAATGGAGAAAGGATATGAACAGAATATTTACCAAAGAAGAGATATAGACATATAAAAAATTGTTCCAAGTCATTTGTCAGAGAAATGCAAATAAATGCAACAGTGAGATACCACTTTAGTCCTGTGAGACTGTCATACATCAGAAATGATAGTAACAACAAATGCTGGAGAGGCTGTGGGGGGGGCAAATGGAACTTTCCCGAACTGCTTATGGGAGTGTAAATTGGTCCAGTGTCTGAGGAGAGTAGACTAGAAAATTCTCACAAAGCTAGAAATAGACCTTTCCTATGACCTAGCAATTCCTCTCTTGGGTTTGTATCATAAGGAGTCAATATAGCCATCATGTGTATCTATTCACAGCAGCACAGTTTGTAATAACCAAAACTGGGAAGCAACCTAGATGTCCAACAACAGATAAGTGTCTGAGAAAGTTCTGGTATATAAACATAATGGAATACTACTACTCAAGTATTAAGAATAATGAATTCATCTTCTTCATATTGTCTTGAACGGAGTTTGAAGGATGATCCCTTAACTTAATAAATACTATCTTCAAAATTTCTGTAGCTAATGGCATACTTAATGTCAAGAAAGTTCAAGCTTTCCCACAAATACTAGATACAAGGCATAGACAATCTTCTAGACACTATTTTTATTAGTATATTTAAAGTGTCTGGCAATGTAAGAAGGCAAGAAAAGAAAAAAAAAGCAATATACAGATTGACAATGAACATATAAAACTGTTTTCATTCACAGATGACATAATAATATTGTGAAAAATTGAAATAGTCAACAAAATGATCCCAAAATAAGTAGCAATAGTAAACCCTAGGCTATGGGGTTACTCCCAGTACTGTATGTGCCAGAGTGATGCTGTCTCCCTTTTTATTTAATTAATTAATATTTTAGAAAATATTAATGTCACTTGCTCTTTATACACTAGCCATGAACAAACTTTGACATATATTTATTATATAAGTATACTAACACCTGTGAAAATAAAATACTTAGACATAAATTTAAAAAAACATATGGAAGACTCATATAGGGACAACCACACAACTTGGATGAATTAAATCTAAAAAAAAAGTGAATAATTGGAGAAATATTCCATGTCTAAAAATAGAAACACTAAATATTGTCAAGATATTAGCTCTTGTAGGCTCGATTTACAGATTCAGTGCAATTCCAACTAAAGCGCAGCAAGTTATTTCATAGATACAGATAAACTAATTCTAAAGTCTATGTGGAGAGACTAAATACAATATTGAAGAAGAACAATGTTGGAAACCTGGTGCTATGCATTTCAAGCCTCACCATCAAAACTACAATGACCATGATGGTATAGTACTGATACAAAAAAAGAAATAGAAAGGTAAAAACCAGATTCAAAGTAAAAAACAAAAAAAGGAAATCTACACACAGGCCTTACATTTGTCACAAAAACAACATAGAATGGATTAAATGTAAAATGCAAATTACAAAGTTACTTAAAGATAACAGTAGAAAACTTACCTTTTTAAAATTTATTTAATTTTTATTTATAAAGGGAAATTCAGCAAGACTACAGGATAAGAGGGATACATTTCCACACAATGCCCACCCCCAGAGCTCCATATCTAATCCCCTCTCTCTATAGCTTCTCTATTCTTTATCCCTCTGGGAGTATGGACCCAGGATCATTATGGGGTGCAGAAGGTGGAAGGTCTAGTTTCTGTAATTGCTTCCCCACTGAGCATGGGCATTGACAGGTCTATTCATACTCCCAGCCTGTGTCTCTTTCCCTAGTGGGGCATGAGACTTTTTTATATACAACAATGGCACAACCCATAAATGAAGAATTAATATGTTAAACTTCATTAAAATTAAAGACATACATGGGTGTGACCAGTTTCAAACCTGGTCCTCCTCATCACACTAAAGAAAAATGTGGTGCTTAGGTGTTTTTTTCTCTGCCTCACCATTTCTGTTTCTGTATTTCTATCTGAAAAAGTCCACCGGGAGCAATGAAAACTCAATTGATGACCAAAAAAATAATTAATTGAATTAAATTAAACACTTCTCTACGAAAAGCAATGACAAGGAAAGAAGAAGATGAAGATGAAGGAGAAGGAGAATAAGAATAAGATGATGATGATGATGAGGAGGATGAGGATGATGATGATAATGAACCATAGGGTGGAAGAAAACCCTTTGTAGAGGACAACTCTGACAGAGTACTCTTACCTGAAAGGACTCAAGAAACCCAACAAGTTGATTTAAAAATGGACCAAAAAGCTTAATAAACATCTCTCGGAAGCAGATGTACATATGAGATGTAAATATTTCAAACGTTACATCACATCATATGCCCTCAGGTGTGGAAGAATATCCACGGAAGATATCTGACCTTACCAGGTCATTACTGGCTACAAGAGTGTTTAATCCATGCCCTAATTGTTCTGCATAAGCAGCAAAGAGCTGTAACTCCTCAAATATGAACAGTTGTCAGTGGAGCCAAAGCTGCAGCCCACTGCCAATTGGTACATAGTTTGCTGACCATTGTAACAATAAAATCTGTTGATATCCCCTTAATACAGTGACTTAGAAAAGGACCTTGGGGGGAACTTCCAGAGTCATGGCCATGGAATAGCAGCAGCCTCATGTCACTCCCCTGATCAACCAATAAAAGCAAAGAAAAAACACTTGAAAACTTATCAAATATACAAGTGGGATTTTTTTAGAAACTCATTTAGCCACAAGTGGGTGCAGGCACATGTTGTTAATGATTTACAAAAAAAAAGTGATTGAGAGATTCTCAGGACTTAAGAAGCCATGCTTAGTGGCAGTTGTGGGAATTGAATTACAAAGCGGAGCACATTGCTAGTGACATGAAGGTAGATCTGGGTGCTTAATTTGTCAACTTGGGGACAACAGGATATTGAACTGCCCACAAGGACTCACCAGTGTTTAAAGAGAAAAAATATGGCTGAGAAAACGTGCCCATGCTCTGCTTAGGAAAATAAATCCTAGCCAACTTTCAGTGAAGTGGCCAGGGAATAGCAACCACTGCACATTGTTCTCCTGATCAACTACTTAAAGCAATGAAAAACTTACCTGAAATTTCACCAAACTACAACTGGGATTTCTTCAGAAACTCATCTTACCCACAAGTGGGTACAGGTTCACATTGTCAGTGAATGGAGTAGAGGTGAGGGAGCTCCTCAGCCCTAGCATGCAACTAAGAAAATAGACCCTGCATGTTCTCTGATCATTCAGGAGAAAGCAATTTTCCCATGTTATTGAGTCCCAGAAGATGGAAGTATAGCTGCAAGACCCTATGTTACTGCAGCCAAAATGCCCATTGACACATGACTGGCTGAAGAAGTCATGAGATACATATATATATATTACATACACAGTGAAATACTACTTTGCAATCCATAGACAAGGTTGTGTCCGTGTCCTTTGGGACAAAGTGAATGGAACTTGAGGAGATGGAACTGGAGATAGATGACAACTACCAAATAATTTCACTCACACGTAGAATCTAGAAAAATGATACACATGAATTAAAAAAAAATCAAAGCAAAGGCAAACTCTTCTAAGACTTTGTGAGAACTATGATGTTTATCTTTCAGAAATAGGAGAGAGGGGCCTAAAATGTTGGTGATGTCTGTGTGTTGTTGGACTCTATCCTATAATCTAAAAATTTTGTAATCCACTATTAGTCATAAATAATTTTTTTAAAAAGACCTTGAATGTTACTTAGAAGAAACTGGTCTTATCAATGGTGCCACCTTGTGCAGATTGTGTTATGAGTCTGCTTACCTTATCAAACTGTTTTGCTGATATGAACCATCTTAAAATTCCTTTGATGGGGCCAAGTGGTGGCACACTTGGTTGAGCACACGCATTGCAGTGTGCAAGGACCTAGGTTCAAGTCCCTGGTCCCCACCTGCAGGGGGAAAGCTTTGCAAGTGGTGAGGTAGTGTTGTAGGTGTCTCTCTGCCTCTCTCTTTCTCTATCACTTTGTTCTCTCTTTTGATTTCTGGCTGTTTCTATTAAACAAAATAAAGATCATAAAAAATTATATAAAAAATTTCGTTTGATGTTAGCCCCATGGTGGCACACCTGGTTAAGCACATATGTTACCTTGTCCAAGGAACCAGGCTGGGCCCTCACTCCCCACTGGCAGGGGGAGGCAAGGCACTTCACAAATAGTGAAGCAGGTCTGCAAGTATCTAGCTTCCTCTCTCCCTTTCTATCTTCCCCCACCCCTATCAATTTCTCTCTGTCCTATCAAATAAAGTAGAAGGGAAAAAAAATGGCTGCTGGGAATGGTGTGAGGACACGGTGGGTTGAGCCTGGTTGGAACCCTGGATACTTCTCAGTGAGGATGGAACGTGGTCACCTCCCCACCCCTCCCTAACCTCCATCTTGTTCATCCCAGAAGTTGTAACTATTCCCCCTCCACCTGCTCTGAATAAATCTGATTTGCTCAATGGAATGTGGATAAACCCAAAGAGCCCCTTTCTCATTCTTAAGTCCCATGCCCCAAGGATTGGCAAGTCAGGAGCAGGAGTCCTTAGAAGGAAGCTAGAGTCTAAAAATATCTGATTGGTTCTTGTTGTCAAATTTCTGCCCCTATTCGACTTGTTGTCCCAGCACCCTGCTCCAGCATCTAGCTTCTTTTTACCCCACCTAAACCCTACCTTTGTCTTCAATAAACACACTATCCCCTGCCGCAGTATTCAGAGTCCTCACTCTGAGTGCTCACCCCGCTGCAGCCTGTTCCTCTTCTCTATGACACCTCCCTGGTGGCCAACGGAATGGTGGCCATGGGGTGGATAGGGAAAGACTTCCAGAGATTTCCCCGCAGAATGGTGGATTCGTAATGCTGGCACCAAGCTCCAGCAACAACCCTAGTGGCAATAAAAATAAATAAATAAATAAATTTTGTTGATTGATCTTGATAATTAACTAACAAAAGATAGAGGACCCAAGAAGTGTGGTCTCACTATTTACCATCTATCTACAGGGGAGTAAGTTAGTATGAGCCTTTTTGGGCCTCTTAGGAAGAAGCTATCTTAATAATCATATATTGTTCCTCAATTGGAGGCTACAAGCTACCCCACAACAGGGAAGCACAAATTAAAGAAATATGAGTACTTCCCCACACCTCTTAAAATGATGAAAATCTGGAACACTGAGCACACCAACTTCTGGTGAAGATATGGAGTAAAAGGAACTCTCATTCATTCTTGCTAGAAATGACCTCAAGGTTTCTCACAATACTAAACATATCCTCACCCTGTGATCCAAGAATCTTGCTCCTCATTTTTACCTAAACAAGCTGGACAAAACAGTTCCTACACAAAAACCTGAACACTGTTTATAGAAATGTTATTCATAATTCTCCCTCCCTAGCAACAACTGAGATGTCCTTCTAAGGGTAAATGAATAAATAAACTGTGGTGTATCCAGATAATGGACACTAAATAGATATTAAAAAGAAGCCTTGAAATGAAGGCTTGAAAGCCTTGAAGTGAATCAGAAATAAAGGAACATTTCATCTTATGGCTATTATCTACAACTAACAAAAAATTGAGTTAGATTACAGCTCAAGTTAACTCCCAAACTGGAAGTCCCACAACAAAGAAGCTCCGGTACTTGCAATTAAATTCTATTCCCATGTTAATCCATTTATTTATAAGATGTGTGTATATATTATTGGATAGAAAGAAACTGAGAGGAGAGGGTGAGATAGAGAGGAAAGAGACAGAGAGACACTGGCAGCCCTGCTTCACCATTCATGAAGCTTTCCCCCTTCAGATGGGGACCAAGAGCTTGAACCTGGGTCCTTATGCACTGTACACACCTGGCCCCTATGTTAATCCATTTTAACCTGGTGAAAAAAAACCCATACCAAGACCTGGGGACACATTTGAGCTTATGCTTTCCTATCCTATCTGTTTCCTATACTAGCTTTCCTATCCTATCTGTTTGTGGGTCATCCTATTAATAAAGCCCACTCTGTTCCCAGAAACCAGCTCCATCCCTTAGTATTTGGTTTTCTGAGTCCTTGTTTGGTAACCAAAACCAGGCATGGGGAAGTCTTCAATGTATGTGGCCACGTCTGAGACCACACCCTATATGATCTCAGCTTTATGGCATTCTGGGAGAGGTAAAACTATGGAAACAGTAGAAAAAAAATTTTTTTAAGCTGTGGTTGCCAGGGATTGGAAGGAAAGAAAGAACGACTGCTAGGACCACAAAGAATCTTTACAAGGAAACTTCTCTGCATGACACTGTGATGGTGGGATGAATGTCTTGATACATTTGTCCAAATCACAGAATATGTAACACCTCAAAGTGAATCCTATTATCAGCTCTGGACCTCGGGTTAATTTATGCTAAGAGCATTCAACTCTGGGGTTTTGAGGGATTGTGTTAATAACTGTGGAATGAATCTGCAGGTGTCAGGGCTGAAGATAAGTTTGAAATCTATCTTCCTTTCTGGTTTGTTGTTAACCTAAAGCCTTTTTAATAATTAAAGTCTTTAAAAAAATTAAGACGGGTCTCAGGAGGTACTTCACCCAATAGAGTTCACATGTTACCAACATACACCTGGCGGGGGGGGGCAGTGCTGCAGGTGTCTCTCCTTCTCTCTGCTTCTCTCTTCCTCTCATCTTTTTCTGCCCCTCACTCTCTGTCAAAAAGAAAGAAATAAACATTAAGACAGTGACTCAGGAGACAGAACAGTTGATAAAGCATTGGACTTTCAAGCACAAGGTCCCGGGTTTAATCCTGGTACTGCATGTACTATGAGAGTGATGTCTGGTTTTCCTCTACTCCTCTTCTTCCTCCTCCCCCTCCTCCTCCTCATCTCTCACAGATAAATAAGTACTTTTAATAAAGACATTAAATAATAGGACCTTTAAAAAAACAAACAAGCGAGAAGCGTCTCATGAAAAGTATCCTACATCATCACCGACATCAAAGTGAACAAGACAGAATGCATTTCTGATACCATTGGGGTGGGGGTATCTGCCACCAACTGAGTGTCCACCAATTTCCTACTTTATCTTTACCCATTTTTCTCAGGCCTAAGTGACTCTGACCAACAATTACATATGAAATCGAATCACAAATCAATGCGAAAACCATTGCTCAGCCAGACAAGTGTCTCCCAGACCTCTTTCTATCCACTTTTCATAGGGTTGAGCCAGCATGGCTGTGGGACCACACCCATGCCTGTGGCCTGTTAGTGAGGCTGGTCTTTACTCTGTCATCATGGCCACTGTCAGGACACAAAGATGGAGGACATGCAATGTGACCTGCGGTTGGGAGTATGGCAAATCCAGGCCTTGGAGACAGATAGGGCTGTCCACCTCTGCACAGCCCACCTGGGAAATATCCATTCTTAGGGCCACGTCAGTGCTGACATGGAAACTAGATGGGGATTAGTACTTTGCATCTCCACGGAATAGTTTTCCGGAGGCAAGTCATATTAAAGCAATATGTTTCCTCTAAACTATTAAATATTCTCCCGGAAATGTAGGCTGCCAATGAGCAAGTCCATATGTTTGCATTAGTGGGGGCCGAGCCATCTTCCATCTGTGTTACGGCCTGATTTATCAAGGCTTCTTCCATAAAAGAGCTTTATTTATAGCATCCCCACCACCACCGCTATCCATCCTTATTGTATCCTAACCCTTTCCCTTCCTAGATGTCCAAAAGCAAACACAATTGAACTGCCTTCCTCCCCGCACTCCCCACCCTGCACACCTCAGAAATCTGCAGTGTGACCCAGGGCTGGGGTGCTCCCTGAGGCTGCCCGGTGCAGACAGGCAGCTGCTGGCGGCTTCAAGCTTGCTATTTAAAAGCACACTAACAAGGAGTCTTTGGCTGCACACAGTAGCTAGGAGAATGGGACTCTCGTGGGCAACTTATTCATTTTAGTGCCACTCTGAGAGGTCTAAAAAGACCTGATAAATACTTAAAATCAGAAAGATCCTGAGAGTGTTCCACAACACAACTCGTATTTAATTAGCCTAGGTGCCGTGTGAGGAAGGCAAGAGAAAGGCAACATTAAGTCATTTATGGGCCCAGATGGTTCTTCTTTCCACACATACACACACACACACACACACACACACACACACACACACACACACACACACACACTCACACCCTGTTTCTTTGTGGGGAATTCAACAAACTATTTTCTGAAAGGCTGGAAAGCAATATAGGGTAGATAGGGTAGATGAGTGGGCTGGGAACCAAAGGTCTCAGGCAGAAAGTCAGAAGGACTCTCTACCTCCTACCTTGCCGAGCCTGGCTGGTGGGTCTTTAGGAATCAGCTCCACTGTGGGTCCAGGACTGGGCTCGAGGGGTGGCCTGAAGGGGCCCCTCATGACCTAAAACAAATCAGGCTATCTCCAGAGTCACAGTAATTATGGAGAGGGAAGGTACTATAAGGATTCATAGGCTCTTTCTTTCTTCTTTTTTTGAATGAGGCTAGAGTCCCGCTTTGCTATTGATGATGTTCTTTGTTTTGTTTGCTGGTGTTGAGTTTTCTTTTGCAAGGCAAGGTCTTGTATCTGTGCAATTTCCCTGATACCAGCAGACATTCATTTTTCTTTGAACTTTAGGCAAAGAGAGAACAAAAGAGAGAGAGAGAGAAAGAGAAAAAGAGAGAGAGAGACAAAGGGGGGATACCAAACACCACTACACCACTCATAGGCTTTTCTATATGGTCTTGAAGGATCACCCCAAACCTGGGTCCTGGAGCAAGGTGAAGTGTTCATACTTCCAAGTAAGCCCTCTCCAGGCCTCTCAGTGTTTTGTCTTTCCTGTTTTCATGCAGTGCCAAAGATTGAGTTCAGGGCATGAGTTCCACATCACCTTCCTGATCCCAATGACAGTACCTCCTGTTGGAGAGATGCTGTAGGCAGAATAGTATGGACTCAGGGCCTGGCAGTGCTAAACCCAGGTAAGCACACACATTACCTCATATGTATGTTTGTTCGTTTGAGGGGAAGACAGAGCTGTAGCAAGAAAGAGGGCTTCTCCAGAACCCCACACCCACTAGGGAAAGAGAGAGACAGGCTGGGAGTATGGATCCACATGCCAACGCCCATGTTCAACGGGGAAGCAATTACAGAAGCCAGACCTTCCACCTTCTGCATCCCAGAATTACCCTGGGTCCATACTCCCAGAGGGATAAAGAGTAGGAAAGCTATCAGGGGAGAGGATTGGATACGAAGTTCTGGGGTGAGAATTGTGTGGAGTTGTACCCCTCTTATCCTATGGTTGTTTTTTTTTTAATATTTATTTTATATTTATTCCCTTTTGTTGCCCTTGTCGTTTTGTTGTTGTCATTATTGTTGTCATTGTTGTTGTATAGGACAGAGAGAAATGGAGAGAGGAGGGGAAGACAGAGAAGGTGAAGGGACTTCCCTGCAGGTGGGAGGCCAACCGGGATCCTTCTGCTGGTCCTTGTGCTTTGCAACACCTGCGCTTAACCCACTGCACTACAGCCCGACTCCCATCCTATGTTTTTTGTCAGAGTTTCCTTTTTAAAAATAAAAATCAAAAAGAGAAAGAGAGAGAGAAATACCTGCAACATAGCTTCACTGTTGGTGAAACTTCCCCCTTACCACTGGAGACTAGGGGCTTGAGCCTGGATTACTGCACATCATAACATATCTGTTTTACCATGTGTGATACCACCTAGCCTCACACCCATTACCATGTGTGTTGTATGCTTTACATTGGGTTCTAGTTCTCCCCCGCCAAGAGAATTGGATCAGTCCAGCTAATTTCAAGGGCCTGCTTGATCCCACCCCAAGGAACCCCACCAGAGTTCCAGAGTTATGGAGTTGGAGAGGGTTCCTGAGTTCGAGAGTTCCAGGGTTGAAGAGTTGCAGAGTTAGAGGGTTCCTGAGTTACAGAGTTAGAGAGAGTGCTTGCACCGCCGCAAAGAGACAGCAGAGTTCTGTTTGGTGATTAGTTTGTCTTAGTTTATGAATCGTTGTTCCTGAATAAAGAAATACAGATTCCCTGCCCAGCCATTGTCTCCATGTCTGTTACCCGCCCGTGAAGCTAGCCTGGCCAGCAAGAGCCTACGAATTTTTAACAACAAATGGCGCCCACGTGGACCTGACCTGTGCATCTTTCAGATAAGTAAAGACAATTTGGCTACCTATGCACTATGGCCTTCTCTTCTGCTTGTGAAGAGATCTCCAAAGGCCTCTGCTCTTTCTTCACGAGACTGTTTTGCTGTTTCTGGAACATTTATCTCTGGACCACTCTGTGGTTTCCACTCGCTCGGGCGAACTCAGAACAGCCAGCGGGAATAGCCAGCGGGCAAGAGGCGAGGCGCGCAGCTGCTGTTTCCACCTGGTTAAACAGCCAGCCAGCCGGCTGTGCCCAGACAACCCTGCGCACCGCGCCCGCAGCCCCGCAGCCCCGCAGCCCTGCAGCCCGCAGGAGGCCGACGCCAGCACACAAGAGCCCCAAGAGCCCGATGCCAGCACGCTGGAGCCTGATGCCAACACGCTGGAGCCCAATGCCAACACGCTGGAGCCCGATTCCACCACGCAGGAGCCCGATGCCAGCACGCAGGCCAGCCCACAGGAGCTGGCTCTCCACCGCGTGGTGCAGGGCACTGGACGCGTGATCCCTCCACGCTGCTCAGCAACTGCGAGCAGGGCAGCAGACATGGCAGGGCCATGGGGCAGGGCCGCGGTGGCCTATCATGGCCGCCACCCCTGGGCACCTAGGCCCATGCCTTCTACAAAACTGACCCGCCTGCCCTCTTGCAATGAATTCTGGAATGATCCCGGGCCTCCCGGACTGCTGGGCTCCCTGCCGAAACTGGGCACACGAGATCTCCAGCCTCCGGTCCGGTCTGAAGGCAGACAAGCTGGAGTATGCAGAGATTTGTGCAGAGATCGCAACCTGCAATTCCTAGAAGTGAAGCTGCACGAGAAGCCACCTCTGGATGGTGAGCCCCCCCCCAACAACTAAGACAGTACAGATTTAAATTCGTGTTTAAAATGACATGTCTTCGTAACAAAGGTTTCTCTCCTTGTGTATTAATGACCATGTTTATGTGTATGTTTAAAGTTTGGTAAACAATAACTTTAAGGTTAAGAATGTAACTTTAAGGCTAAATTCTTATTAGGCAAAGTTAAATGAAAAAGGTTTTCAACGTAATTCTCATAAAGATAAAATTAACTTACATTTAAAGTCTGAGGTAAAAATTAGTGAACAATAAATATATTTTAACTAAGTTGGTCTAAACAAAAGGTCAAATAGACTTGTTGATGTGTAAAACTCTCCATTACCTTCTCTATTAGAAATGGTAGATCGCACAATGGCTATGCTAATTATTCTCATGCCTGAGGTTTCCTTTCTGACTCCATCTTGAATGGGTGTAACAAAAGGTTAAAAGACGTTGTTGCTATGTAAAAGTCTCAAATTACTTCTCTATTAGAAATATGCTAATAACAAGTTTTGTTTCATAGTAAGTAAATTGCAGCCAGCTGCCTTTGGGACTCTAGGCCGTTCCCCGCCCCCATGCAAATGCCAGTCGAGACAAGTAGCCCCCCAGAGGCAAAAAATGTTTTTTTTTAAGCTGATAAAGTTTAGCCCACAGAGGCAGATATGGCCCCCTCAGGCCTTCCCTTAGCAGCACACTGGTTCTTTTTACTTGCTTGCACGTTTCTCCATGTTTGTGCCAGTTTCTTTTTATAAAAATGCCTGTATGATATATGTTTCTGTTCACCCCACACCCTTGATACTATAGTCATTTAGTTAAAAAGAAAAGGGGGAATTGTTGTATGCTTTACATTGGGTTCTAGTTCTCCCCCACCAAGAGAATTGGATCAGTCCAGCTAATTTCGCGGGCCTGCTTGGCCCCGCCCCAAGGAACCCCACCAGAGTTCCAGAGTTCCGGAGTTGGAGAGGGTTCCTGAGTTCCAGAGAGAGAGTTGAAGATTTCCACAGTCGGAGAGTTGAAGAGTTGCAGAGGGCCAGAGGTCCAGAGTTACAGAGTTAGAGAGAGTGCTTGCGCCACCGCAAAGAGACAGCAGAGTTCTGTTTGGTGATTAGTTTGTCTTAGTTTATGAATCGTTGTTCCTGAATAAAGAAATACAGCTTCCCTGCCCAGCCGTTGTCTCCACGCCTCTGTTACCCGCCTGTGAAGCAAGCCTGCCCAGCTAGAGCCACCGAATTTTTAACAACACATGTGCAAAGACCCAGGTTCAAGCCCCTGGTCCCCCACCTGTAGGTGAGAAACCTCATGAGCAGCGAAGCAGTGTCTCTCTTCCTTTCTCCCTATCTCTTATTTCCCTCTCAATTTCTCTCTGTCCTGTAAAAATAAAAATACATTGAATATATATTTTTTTATAAAATGCATGATGATTCACAGAAGGGATTGCTTACAAGGTCTTCCGCGTTCCCTCTTGTCTCCTGTGTGAGAATTCCTCAGGGCATAAAATAACCCTGCATTCCCAAGCCTCTCTCCTCTTTCCTGCCCATTGTTATCTCAAAGCATCCTGCTGTCTTTTCTCCTAACTGGTATGTATAGTTTAAATACATGGATTCCAGGCTAAGTGGGTACTTGACACCCACCAACTGTCACATAGCCTAGAGCAGTCCCCCGAGGATGAGAAACCAGGTCTGGGGAAAGAAAACTAAAACAACATATATATCTATATTTGCAGGTTGAAAGGGATTCAAGGATAGCATTCTTTTTCCAATATATATATATATATATTTTTTTAACCAGAATCTTCTAAAAGTCTAGTCCTAACTAAGGGGGTGAGGACATAGCAGACAGACAGTAAAATGGACCAGGACATTCTAGAGAAGGATAGCAAAATACCACAGGAGGGCAGGTTAGTTGGTAAAGCTGTAGCTTGCCTTAGTCTATGCTGATCATCAAACTGATGTCCTAGAGATCACAGAAGCTTAGGAGACTAAGGTCCAAACTCTGGGTGCCAGCACAGCTGTGGTCCTCTGAAAGACCCCTTCCAGGTGGCAAATTGCTGATTTCTCTTTGGATCTTCTCGGTGATGCTGAGAGGGCAATGGAACCCCCTGGGTACAGATTTTATTTCCATCATAGAAACAGGCTTACAGGGGCCAGGTGGCGGTGCACCAAGTTAAGTGCACACACTACAGTGCACAATGACCAGGGTTCAAGAGCCTGGTCCCTACCTGCTGGGAGAAAGCTTCACAAGTGGTAAAACACAGTATGAGTGTCTCTCTGTCTCTCTCCATCTCTATCTTCCCTTCCCCTTATAATTCCTCTCTGTCTCTATCAGATAATAAATTAACTAAGTTAAAAAGAAACAGGTTTATTCTTATTTCTTGTTTCTTCATCATATTAGGGGAGATTGATGGCTTACAGTAGTGCTGGGGTCATTGCTGCTATCACATAAGTACAACCTCTAATCTTTCCATGAAGCGTCTGCATGACACTGTCTTCCCCAACCTAGGTCCTCTTCCACCACGATGCCCCAGAGCCCCTTCACCTATTCCTTCCCCAGAGTCCTTTGTTTTGGTATTATAACACATACACAGTACAAGTGTTAACTTATGCTGTCCCTTACTGTCTGCCCTTGCTTCATAATTTCCACCTCTGAGTGAGATCATTCTGTATTTTTTTAAAGATTTTATTTATTTATGAGAAAGATATAAGGAGAAAGAAAGAACCAGACATCACTCTGGCACATGTGCTGCCAGGGATTGAACTCAGAACCCCCTGCTTGAGAGTCCAAAGCTTTATCATTGATCCATCTCCTGGACCACAAGAGATCATTCTGTATTCATCCTTCTCTTTCTGGTTTACCTCACTCAACAAAATACCCTGGAGGTCTGTCCAAAACATGTGAAAGGAGATGGTTTCATCCTTTTGTTTGTTTTTTTCAACAGCCCTGCATGAATGACTTTACTGCTCTGGGCCACTTATTCATTCAGAGAGAGAGAGAGAGAGACAGAGACAGAAAGAGGTAGAGACTACAACACTGGAGTTTATTTTGAAGTCCTAGAACCTCCCATTAGTTGCTAGGGTTTGAACTTGAACAACATTCTTCCTGGTGAGTTATCTCTTTAGCCCAGCAAAGCACAGGTCAGCGGAGAGGTTGACCAGAAGGCTTCCACTAAAAGTCAGAGCAAATGATATGAGAGGGATGTGTGTTATGTGGGTGAATAGAGACAGCTTTGTGTATGACAAGGAAAGCAAAGACACAGGGTGGGTACTGGAAGGGAGACAGAGACAATAAAAGATTTTTTGAATGTTGTTGAAATTATATTTCTTATCCTAAGGACCGTCCATTAAGAAGTTGGAAGTGATGAAGCCAGAAAGAGGAGAGAATTGCTGGGCAGAAGGACATCTCCACTCAGTCATGGGAAGTGCAGAGACCCATGTTCTGAAATGCATGGTGACAGCCAGTAACTGAAATGGTAAGTGCTCTCTGACTCCCTAGCCCTCTCTTGGCTGAGAGTCTGTCAGCAAGATGATGGTAATGAGGGGAATATAGTGACAAAAAGGCACATTGAACAGGAGGAGGAGGGGCTGAAGAGGTGGGGATCCAGCCTGGGTGACCTGTGGAACAGTGGACGCAGATTCCCCTAAGCTCTCCCTTCCTCCTCTCTCCCTTCCTCTCCCACTCCTTTCTTCCCTTTACTCTTCTTCCTTCCTTCCTTCCTTCTTCCTTCCTCCATTCCTTACTCCTTTCCTCTCTCCCCAGTTGTCACTATGCACCTGAGGTGGTTAGATCTTTGGAGACATCAGTGACCAGAATGAAGAAGGCTCCGTTGTCCTAGGGCTCATGCTCTCTATAGACTCAGAGCACTGGTCATGTGCATGCAATCAGTTCCTAAGCCACTGCAGGCAGCAAGCTCCAAGCCCTGGCCCACAGACCAGAGACCTCTAAGTTATCTCTGCTCACAAGCCCCTCCCAGGCCTCTCCTGTTAGGCCCCACTTGACCATGCTCTGTTGGGGGAAAAAAGAGCAGTCTTGGCTCTTAGTCAGTCATTTCTGTTCCCAACTGACTGGTGTGCTTAATCAAAAATATGAAAAGGAAAAACCAAAGAGAAGGATGACTATGGGATGATCTCACTCGTAGACAGACGTTGAAAAATAATCATAGAAGGGGAAACACAAAACAGAACTTGCATTCCAATGTATGCATTGCACCAAAGTTAAGACTCTGACATGGGGGTGGTGACTTTTCAGGTTCTGGAACATGATGGCAGAGGAGGACCTGGGGAGGGGGTTAGATTGTTATGTGGAAAACGGAGGAATTTTTAAAAATATTTTTATTTATTTACTTATTATTGGATAGAGACAGAGAGAAATTAGAGAAGAGGGGAAATATTGATAGAAACAGAGAGACACCCACCACCCTGCTTCACCACTCACGAAGCTTCCCCCCTGCAGGTGAGGACCAGGGGCTTGAACCTGGGTCCTTGTGCACTGTGGTGTGTCCACTTAACCAGGTGCGCCACCTCCTGGCCCTGAAAATGGAGGAATGTTGCACATGTACAAACTACTATATTCTACTGTCAACTGTAAACCATTAATTCCCCAATAAAGAAAAAATAAATTAAACAAGCAAAAAAACCAACATAAAAAAGTGTAGTTGCTCTAATAAAGGGTTAGTGACAAAAGAAAAAGCAAAAGATTGCTGATCTGTCTGTCACTAATAGTCCTACTAGAAAAGACAGTCTTGGCCATCTTATGAGAGTAAGGGGTTCCCAGCCTCAACTGTGTCCCAATGCCCCCACCCAGGACCCTTTGTCTCAAGGTCTAGAGAGTCAGTGCATTCCATGGCCAGAGCTGCCTGTCTCTCAAGAATCACAAAAATCAAAGATCTATTCTCTCAGCCTGCTTATTTTGCAAAGAGAGAGCTGGAGTTAGAAGTTCACACAAGCTAAGGAAAAAAAAAAAAGAGCAGTACTGACACATGGATGGCTTCCTTCCCCACCCAAAGGACCCTGCAGTTGTCTCTGAGCTGGAAACACTGACTTGTCAGTTACATGACAACAATGGGGTGCTTGCTGAGTCACTGAGTAAGCAGAATGTCGAAACAGAGGGTCCACTAAGCCATGATATGGTTAGCCAGCCCTTCCTCCCAGGCTTGAGATTTCAATTAAAGACCCTAACTCCCGGCGCCACACAAGAAAATCTTGAGAGTGTGATTTGTTTGGCTTGTGACAATTTTGCCTTGCAAAGGAACACTGTGACTCTGGGTTCCTAGCCAGAAGCTGTAGGACTGCAAATATCTGTAGGAAGAACTCTCCTGCCTGCTGTTCCCAGACTGAAGCTCCCCCACGTACCTCCTCTGGAGTATGTGCCCTGCCCAACTTCAGCTTTCACTGGGGCTCCATTTTGGCTTGTCCATGTTTCCCCAAAGTTGCATTCAATTTGGTCAACTGATAAGGAAAGAGGACCCCACTTCCCAACTCAAGCTTTGCATTGGAAGGTTTGGTGTCTCCTGCAGGCCTGTCTTTCCCTGTTTCTAAATGTTTCTTCATCTCCTCACTCTGAGAGGGGCTCTGAAACCTCTCTGGGTTATACAATGTCTACTTGACTCCATAGTTTCAACTGCTGTACAGATGTCCCCTCAGGCTAGTGCCAGTTCCCACAAGAGTTGGGACATTCTCAGAGCGCCTGTTCCACCATGTTGTCCCCTCAGGCTAGTGCCAGTTCCCAGGAGACTTAATACGATATTCTCGAAGTGCCCTTCCTAACCAATCCTGTCCCGGCTCGTCACTCCCGGCTCTTGCCCTATAAAGCCCTTCTTCTTCTGCTCCTCTCTCTCTTGCCTGATTTTCACCTCAGTGGTTAGATGCAGAAAAGGGTGCTGTGCTAGCTCCACGTGGCCCGGACCACTATGCTCTCACCCAACTCTGAGGTGCCTGTGCAAATAAAGAATTGTGTTCCTTCTCTGCTCCGGATCTTCTCTCTCTCTCTCCTCCACGTCGCAGCATAAAATTCAAAAATCCCCAACATCCCAAAACAATTTTTACAGAGTAACATACAGATTAAAGCAAGGAAAATAAACTGAGGGATGTCCTTGGACATTCTGGCCTCAAGTCCCCCACAGGAACAGAAGGTCAAGATGATAGTGCTTCTTTTTTTTTTTCTTCTTCTTTTTTTTTTTTTTAGCTTACTTACTAATTAGTAAAATCATGTTGTCACATGTGATGCCAGGGATCAAGCATGCTTTATCCTCTGTGCCATCTCCCATACAGCTAAGTATAAATCTTTTAAAGGGAAAAAAAAAGAAAAAGAAAAAAATCTTTAAAAGGGAGACAGAGAAGTCTGTCCCCTTGGACATGCAGGCAAGGACTCTGTCTCTCTCTCTCATACACACACAGGGTGAAATTAGGGTGCAAAGAGCTTTTCAATATCCCAGTTTCAGTCAGCCTTTGCAGGGAAGACAGTAGAGGCATGTACTCCTGGTCCCCAGATGTCCCCCACTGCAATCTCTGCTCCTGCTAGTCTGCATGAAGCACTTTTCTTTATAAGCTAGAACTTCCTCCAGGAGCATTTCCTGGGACAGAGGTATTCCAGGTTTCCCAATATGCCACATTCCTGAGAGGTACTGCATGCGTCTCTCTGCCTGACATAGCTCCTAAACACGACTCAGCTCAGAGATGGAATAAGAAATAGTATAAAACCAGAATTGTGGGGCTGGATCATGGAGCGCCCAGTTGAGTGTGTACATTATCATGCACAAGGACCTGGGGTCAAGCTCCTGGTCTCCACTTCATGAGCAGTGAAGCAGTGCTGCTGGTGTCTCTCTCTCTCTCTCTCTCCTGCTCCATTTTTCTCTTCTTTCTCAATTTCTCTGTCTCTCTGTCCTAAATTAATTAATTATTTAAAAAACAAAAAAATAAAATCAATAAATCCACAATTGTGCTTCAGAGGAATATTCACTGAGGGAGGGGAAACCAGGAGCTCTGAGAACAGGGAATTCATCCAGTCCAGGTACTGAACAGTTGATTTTTTTTTTTTTTTGGTACCTCCGGGTTAATCACTGGGGACTTGGTGATGATACTACCAATCCACTGGTCCTGGAAGCCATTATTTTCTGTTTTATTGAATAGAACAGAGAGAAATTAAGAGGGGAGGAGGAGATATAGAGGGAGAAAGAAAGGAGAAAGAGACACCTGCAGACTTGTTTCCCTGCTTGTGAAGCATCCCCCCTGCTGGTGGGGAGCCGGGGGCCCAAACCCAGATCTTCATCCTCACGCGGGTCCTTGCACTTAGTACTATGTTTGCTTAACAGGTACACCACAGCCCAGCCCCTGAACAGTCTTACTAAGACAGTCGCCTGAAAGCAGTCTGGAAAAAAAAAAAAATGAACACAAGTTGACCATCTCCCCCAGCTCGCCCCAAAGTCAGAGATTTCCGGGATAGCCTGAGGGTACTTCTTCCCAAGCTAGTGCTCTCTGGGTTGGAGAGAACTCAACTGGAGCCGATCTAGGCTGCTGCGTGGGAGAGGGATCAGGAACTCGTGCCACACCAACTTTGCAGGAGATACACTCTGGAACTCTCAGAGCCGGAAAGCAATTTCCAAGTGTCTTTAATCAGAAGAGCAGCTGTTTTTATACTCTCCAAGTAGGGTGGAAACAGGATGTGATATAGAGAGGGTGGAGAGAAAAGTGACTGGTGAAAATCAGAGTGTGACAAGGAGGGGGCGGAACAGGCGAGAATCCTATCACTGAACCACCAATGCCCTGGAGGGAGTGCTTTATGTAAATGTAAAAGTGATTTATGTAAATATACCAAAGCTTTGAATGGGTTCAGTAAATCCCTATATAGGCATATGGTTAAGCAGAAGCCAGGGGGAGGTGGCATACTACCCAACATCTCCCCCTTTCTTTTTAACTATTTGCCATAGTATCAGGAGTGCGGGGCACTTTGTGAGGCAGGGAGACTGATAAGAGGCACACCTTTTTTGGGGTTCTACTATCCCTCCTTGCTCAACCTCTCCGTGGAGAGAGAGACTAACAGGATTGACACACCCCTCAGGCTCAAGCCCTTCCAAGCTCAACCATATCCTCATAATTCCCCAACATCTTCCTCTTACTTAATGGCCATATATAACTGGGTCAATGTCTGTAAAAGGCTTCATCTCTGTCAGGGGAATAGCAGTGTAGGGGTGAACGGAAACCTGTTGGGAAGAAAGCAGAATGATAGTGTGCAAGTGTCTTTAAAAAGAACTAGCACAAGACAGGGAGGGATAAGTAAGAGTAGCAAGAGACAGAGTGAGCCTGATGGGTGGAGGAGTGGGGGCCTGATAAGCCGAGGGGCTAGAGGGGTGATCTGGCATTGCAAAATCCCGAGTCAGCTGGCAGAAAGTTCTATGAACTGCTATAGTCATTCTTCAAGAAGTCCAGCAGTATAAAAGGAGTGTCCAGCAAGTTCTATAGAAGCATCAGTCCAATGTCAATGGCCAGGAAATAAATGCCACACGTCTATCTTGATGGAGGAGGACGGCCACTGGAACTTTTCTTCTCTGTAGAGAGTGACCTGGAACCGCCAAAACATGGTGGGTGAAACAGAAGCAGGAAGAGCAGACACCAATGGTTGAGAGAAAGGCAGTAGGAAAGTCTTGTCCTTTGGAGTCTGTGAATCAGGTTCTCCAGATCGTGTCAGGTCTCATCATGGGTTTCAGGGGATGGCTGTAATTGTGGGTGATGTCAGAGGTCAGGGGTCCAAGATGGATTTCTGGGGATTCTATATGAGCAGATTCTGACAGAACTAGTGTAGGGAACTCAACATATCAAAGAGAAACTAGAGTAAAAGGTTTGTCACAGGCCTCCTAGGACTCACACCCTGGTAAGTGCCAGTGGGGACCCCAGCCTGGGCTGAGCCTCTGCCCTCACAGGAAGTGTGCACACACAGGCCTCCACAGAGCCTGGTGACTCCCATTCTCCTGGCAGAAATCAAGGACAATCTCAAGCACTTTCCAGGGTCTGATCCGAATACAAGTTCTGTGTATCTGTAGCAAAATAAGCTGTTGATCTTGGCAGCAACAGACAGCAGGAAACCATCAGCACAACCTCCTCTCCTGTGAATCTGTCAGAGTCCACATAGAAGTAAAGTCAGGGTCAGGTCATCTTTCTTTATCAGCAACTGGCTCATCTCCATGAATATATTATCATCCAGGTTCACCCATGTAATGCAAATGACAAGACATATATATATATATATATATATATATATATATATATATATATATATATATCACCAGGATTATCACTGGGGCTCAGTGTCAGCATTATAAATCCACCACTCCTGGTAGCCATTTTTTTCTTTCTATTTTTATTGGATAGGACAGAGAAATTGAGAGGGGAGTGGGAGATAGAGAGGGAGAGAGACAGAGAGACCCATGCAGACTTGCAAAACCACTTGTGAAGCATCACCCCTCAGGTGGGGAGCTGGAACTTAAACCCAGATCCTTGTGCACGATAACAGGTATCTTCAGCTAGGTGCACCACTGTACAGCCCTGCAAAGTTTCTTTCTTATATAAAGGTGAAAAGCATCTCATTGTATGCTTAAACTATCTGACCCATCAGTAGGCACTCATAAGGCTTCCAAGACTTGACTCTTATGGACAATTTTCTGGGGAAATGCAGATAGTACTCTGAGATCTTAATTCAATTCTTTTTTTTAAATATTTATTCCCTTTTGTTGCCATTGTTGTTGTTATTGATGTCATTATTGTTGGATAGGATAGAAATAAATGGAGACAGGAGGGGAATACAGAGAGGGGGAGAGAAAGATAGACACCTGCAGACCTGCTTCACTGCCTGTGAAGTGACTCACCTGCAGGTGGGGAGCCAGGGGCTTGAACGGGGATCCTTACACTAGTCCTTGTGCTTTGTGCCACATGCACTGAATCCACTATGCTACTGCCAAGCTCCCCTTAATTCAATTCTTAATTAGATCATCACCATGTTTTAATTTGAAAGACACAGGAAGCAGATGGGGATAAGTCATGTGGGATGAGGAAGTTTCCATACCACCAGGTCTGAAAAGGTGCAAGTCTGAAAGGGTCTCAGCCTCCAGTCCTGTCTCATTTTACTGCCAAATGGGACCTCCAGGAGGGTAAGGGAGTTCCCTGCTACATATCTGTACCTGGCTGGTACCTGTGTCTGGAGGAGTCAGCACACACTTGGTGGAGGAGAGCACGGACAGCAGAGAGAGAGAGAGAGAGAGAGAGAGAGAGAGAGAGGGAGAGAATATGACTCTTATCTGATAATGAAAGGGTGTAATGAAAAGGTGACTGACTCAGCAGAGCACAGAGCCAAAGCAGTGCTGTTCTAAGTACCCTGTCCTGCTCTGTCTCATGGCTCCACTGTGAATAACAGTGAAAGTCTATTCAGGGATGAGGAGGAGGAAGAGTAAGGAAGAGGAAGAGGAGGAAGGAAAGCCACCAGAGCATGGAATGAGAGTGACATTCTCAACCTCAGCCAAATGCCTCTCTCTGAAGCAGCCTCGAAAACAAATGACCCCACTCTGCTTCAGATGCCATTTCCAGAATGTGTTTCAGCGGCAATAAGTTAAAATATACCTTGTTAAAGAAGAGGGAGTTTTTGAGGTGTTTTATGCCCTGGGGCCACCGTCAATGTGTGTTTCGGAGTGTTTTATACTTACATCAGCCAGTCAATCATAGAATAACCATGGGAACAAGGGGGAAGCAAACCCAAGTGGCTCTAATAGAAATTAGCCTCCTGGGAGAGGAGGGGAGAGGAGACACCTGTCTTTTCCCTCTGCAGTGACTCTAACTCAGTAAATTTCTAGCAAAGTACAACTTTGCCTTCAAAGGTCCCAGAAGTTATTTATATAAACTATTTAGGGGTTGTTTTTTTTCTTACCAAATATACCATCTTTTGAGGCATTAATGATTGTGGTCCAGGGTAGGAGGGGGAGATTTCCAGGTTGTCTAGACAAGTAAATTATCCTAGGAGCCACCTGGGAGTATGTCACTGTCCTGTGGGCAGAGCTTACACTTCCTTCACCCATTATCCATGTAGCCTCCTTCAGGTGGAAAATCAGAATAAATGCACACACACACATACACACACACCATCTGTATCAGATTTTTGCCTCCTTTCAGCACTTTCATGATCACTGTTGATATCTAGCCAGGTCAGGGTTTCCTGCTGAGCCCGTCCACCAGGCAGCCCGACCTCAACTTCATGGAAGCACAGGCCACCCAAGCACTGTGTGACTGTGTGACGTAGACATGCTGGAACATTTTTTCTGCTTTCTTACTTTCTTTATTTCTTTTTCTTTTTCTTTTTCAAGACAGGTAAGACAGAGAAGTGAAAGAGACTACAACGCCAAATCTTTCTTCAATGTGGTGGAGGCCAGGTTCAAGCCCAGGTCAGACACATGGCAAAGCAGCTGTTTGGCCAGCCCAGCACTGACCTATTCAGTTTCTGTCTCCCAGCTGCCTCCCCCAGGATTCCCAGTTGACTGGGACATGTAGCCTGAACAGAGACTGGATGTGTAAGGACTCCCCCACTCCCCCCCCCACACACTTTGAGCATGGAGACAGAGAGGCACATGGGCTAATGGCTGGGGCAGTCCAAGACTGAGATTTGACATATTTTGGTGCACCTGTCTGGTCACAAAGATGGATGTAGCAATGCTAGTTTTGGGGGTCAGGTTTATAGGAGGACCAACAATAGGAGGGAGACTTCAAGGAAGAGAAATGGGTCCTTTGAACCTCAGATCCCCAGAATGCGTTTCAGCAGGCACTACAGAGACCTGTGGGGACAGGTAACAGCAGTGACTCAGGCAGGATAACCCCTGGGCAGTCAAGGTCAAGGAGTCACTTCAGGGAGCATGCACCGTAGTAACCCCCAGGGAAGAGGCTAGACCATCCCCTCTGCTTCCTCTGACATTTGAAGCCACTCACTGTTGCTTACAACTAGCCAGAGCTGGCTCAGTCAGGCCACCCTAACTACCTAGGCATCAGGAGGGATGGGTCATCAGGGACATCAGAGACAACTACAGGCTGGCCTTGCAGGAAATGAATGCCTGCTGAGAACTGAGGGGGAAACCAAAAGACAGATTGACAGAGCAGATGGCAGGCACAGTTTGGATCCTGCCACTCAGTGGCCTGATGCACCACCAAATAATCACACCAAAGTGCAGGGTCGAATAAGCAACATAGAAAAGGCAGCATCTTGTGACATGGTGACATGGCAAGGAAGTAGGTTCGCTGGGGCTGCAGAGAGCCTGCCCCGGTCCTGCCAGGCCCTCCACACAGTGTGATCTTGGGGTAGACTCACCCAGGCCTGGAAGGCATGGTCTCCTTGTCTGTGAACTGAGGTAAAAATGCCTCCTTAGCAAGGAGAGAATCATGGGAAGGAGACAAAACATGTAGGCAAGATGCCCAGTACACAACAACAACAAACTGATGGAATCAGCATCATGTTTATCAGTTTCCATTGATGTAATCAGCCCTGGACAGAAGGTTGGAGGAGTCCATGCTGCTCCCACAGCTTTTTTTTTTTTTTTTGGCTCCGGAATTGAGGTTGCCTGGGTGTGATGAGCCAGGTCAGCAGCTACTTTCTGGAAAATAGAGAGTCGACATCAAATACAGGAATGTCCTGGAGTTTGATGCTATGTGGACAGCACTGGGGAAAGAAAATTCTCAGAGGGATGACATTCCACAGGAGGTAGGGCCCCTGATGCAGTTGGAAGTCAGGCCCTGGATGGATGGGCCAATCAGAAGTAGATAATGGCAGCTCAGGGCAGTGGCATACCTGGTAGAGTGTACACGTTACCATGTAAAAGGGCAAGGGTTCACACCTCACCTGCATGTGTGTGTGTGGGGGGGTTCATAAGCAATAGTGACTATTCATTCAGCTAACATTTGCTCTGCCCTTGGAGAGACTAGACCTGGGATTCCCTGAGCTCACAGAGCCTGAACTCTCCTGGGTTGCTGAGGTCAGGGTTACCAAGTTCATGTGCATGAGACCATTTCTTTTTAAATTAATTTAATTAATTAATTTTGGATAGAGAAAATAAAGAGATAAGGGAAAGAGGGGGGAAAAGAGATAGAGATGATAGATGATAGATAGACAGATACCTGTAGCCCCACTTTATTGCTCATGAAGCTTTCTCCCTGAAGGTGGGACCAGGGGCTTGAACCTGGGTCCTTGCACACTGCAATGTGAGCAGTCAACCAGGTGCACCAACACCTCGCCCTGTGCAAAGGCCATCACATAGATGCCCTGAATGCTGGCCCAAGGACCCTCCCATACCAACCCTCAGAGTGGCCCAGGTGGAACCCAGATGCTTCTCCATCTCCCTGGGACCAAGAAGACACCACTTCCCTGTCCATGTGTCATTGAGTGAGAACTAATTGCAAGAATTTTATATCCTACCCTTCATCTTCAGGAGCTGAAGACCAGAAGAGGGTGATCCCTGGGGGAGCAGGGCCAAGAGGATGCTACAGTTTTATATCCTCTGCAGAGACAGAGGAGGCGCCCAGGCCTGCGGGTTTCCCAGGGCTCCAGAGGGACCCAGTGAGGAAGGTCGGGAAGAGCCCAATCTGCACAATTTCCCAGCACTCCACCTGAGGCCTCCGTCATCAGAATGGCCCAAAGAGGCAGGTGTAAGTGAAATCTGCGTATGCCAGAAGGACACTCCCTCTCCAGAGGCCAGTGGGAGGTGATGGAGTGACAGGGTCACTCACCCGACCCACTGCCCCCCTACTCCTGCCCCTACCAGGTCCTGCAAAAGCAAGGTTACAGTATTTGCAAGAGTAGAGGCCTAACAGAGAAGATGGGTCTTGGAAAAGGAGGATCAGGATGGGGGTAGATAGCATAATGGTTATGCAAAGAGACTTTTATGCCTAAGGCCCTAGGGTCCCAAATTAATCCCCTGCACCACTATGAACCAGAGCTGAGCAATACTCTGATAAAAGAGAGAGAGAGAGAGAGAGAGAGAGAGAGGGAAAGGGAGAAAGAAAGAAAGAAAGAAAGGAAGGAAGGAAGGAAGGAAGGAAGGAAGGAAGGAAGGAAGAAAGGAAAACAAGGTTCACTACTTTCCCAAAGCTCAGTCAAAAAGCTACCCTTACTTCCCTGGGTCCCAGCTAAAAGCAATGGCAAGGGGCACTTCTTGGGGCCCACCCTGGCTCAACCTCCCTTTCCTGCTTTCTGCTGCCTAATTAGAATGTGAGCATCAAGACACACAGCTAGCTGGGCTGGTCAGCAGTGGTGTGATTTAGAGCAAAACAATCAAGGGAAAAGCTGAGAGTGTGTGGTTGAGACACTTAAGAAAGGGGGGAAAAGTAAAGAAAGAGAAAAGGAAAAAATTGCTTGGGCAAATGGTTTGGGCCCCATCAGCGTGACTTATTCACGGTTCCATACTCCCTGACGGCCATTTTTCATTCGTGGAGGGGAGGAGAGTGCAGACTGCAGCCCAGGGATCTCGCCAAGCATTTTCACGATTGATTTTTTGGGAACTTGTTGACTAATGGGGCCATTTGGCATGGGGATCAAGCAGGATCGAAGGGAATATCAGGTCTGGTGTTGATTCAGGAGCTGAAATGTGTATTTCTGGAAGGGGGGTGAGGAAGACAAGGGGTGTACAGATATGTCTTGTCTTTTGTGTGGAGAAACCACTCAATCCAGGCAAGGCACCTCATTTTGCAATCAGCCCATCAATCAAGGTAACACCTTCGAAATGTCTTACTGTGGTATATTAAAAATATATTTCTTTTTTGTCTGGCTTCCTGGCAAAGAGCTCCTGAAACCTTTTGGGGTTTGCTGAGGGCTGGGAGCACCTTTTGTTATTCACAATGAGTCCCTTTCAACCAGACCTGCCTTTATGACAATGAGGTGTGTGTGGTGGGGGGCAGCAAACACCTCAGGCTGAGGCTGGTTGCTGGAAGAACAGGTAATGAGAGGGTGGGAACTTTCAGCTACACCCAGAAACCTCTGGTTAGAGAAGAGCCTGAACTTTGAGTTCTTTAAACACTTAGGAACAATGGGGGCGGACAGTAGAGCAGCAGGTTAAGCGAACATGATGCAAAGTGCAAAGATCTGCGTAAGGATCCCAATTGGAACCCCTGACTCCCCACCTCAGGGGGGTCTCTTCAAAGGCAGTGAAGCAGGTCTTCAGGTGTCTATCTTTCTCTCCCCCTCTCTGTCTTCCCCACCTCTCTCGATTTCTTTCTCTCTATCCAACATCAACAGAAACAACAAGGACAACAAAAGGGGGGGAATAGCCTCCAGGAGCAGTGGGTTTGTAGTGCAGGCACTGAGCCCAGCAATAACCCTGGAGGCAAAAAAAAAAAAAAACCCTTAGGAACAATGAAGATTGGATAAGCACCTGAGTGGGTGTACCTCCATGGTGGTGGATAGACATATGACCCTGTGTCCTGTTTTAGAAGCATACTAATATAATATAATATAATAGCTGTGGGCACATTCTAATCAGACAGGAGTTGAGCTGATTTATAAAGTGAAGACCATCCAAGGCCTTTTAAATCCCAAGCACTCAAATAAGCAGGGCCAAGAAAACAAGAGTAGCTGTTTCAATAGGAATCTACACAGCCTCCTTTCATCTATAAGAGGAAATCTCTGGACCAAGAAATGAAGAGTACACTAGTAGAGCCTAGGAGATAGCTCAGCAACAGAGCAAAGGATTTGCAAGACTGAGACTCCGGCTCTCATGCCCAGTCTTGCATTTATTTGCCCAAGTGGAGTGGTGCTTTTCTTTGCCTGTCTGTCTGTCTGTGTAAGGAGGTGGGGGAAGGGGGCACAGATCAAGCCTAAGGGGTGCTGTGGTCTGTCTGTCTGTGCTTTGACATTCACAGTGATCCTAAAGGAGACTAAAAGCAGTGAATCTGTCTATGTGTCTGTCTGTCTAGCCTGCTGTAGGAAGCTGGCAGGAATGGGGAGAGGAGAAGGAAAAGTCTAGCTTCTGCAGACTCCAGGACAGTAATGTTTTGGGTCATTCTCAATGAAAAGGCAATCTTACAGATTAACAGGTTCTTACAAGAGCCCCTAAGTCTTGCTTCACAGAGTGGGGTCTTCCTAGAGAGCTGCAGGTTTTCCAACTGTGAAACATCAGTAGTGTTTTAACAGTGTCTTCCTTTTCATTCCTCAAAGGTCATCCTTACCCCTGTCCCCCAGGTAAAACTTACAGGTAAGCATGTACACATATGCATTCAGGTGAACTCAGGCACAAACACAGCACACATGTGCATGTCTATAGACACAATGAGAGCAAATGCTCAAAAGCACACAAATGTGTTCATACTCACATGCTTAGAGCAGTCAAGATTGCCCAGGATGCTTTTGTTTTTTAAGATCCTCAAATGTGGAAAAAGGAGGTGGTACCTGCGACACTTGTCTCTATTAGATTAGAAGCCAACCGCCAAAGGCATCAACAAACCTCAGACAAGCTCAACTCTGAATCCCAAGTTTCACTCCCAAACTTGGCATGGAAAAATTGAAGTCAGCCCCAAATGTCTCATCCCTGCAGGAAACCAGGCAAAACTATTCTAAATGTAAAAACATAAGCTGAGAACACACACAACATAACACATTCTGGGAATTAAATAAGGATAAGTTTGAGAAAGAAAGTGAGGAAATAAAAATATGCCCCATGCTTGTTATTCACATATCTGAACAGAGCATACAGGCAGGGAGCTGGCCACAGCAGCCTGGGGCCAGGTTAGCACAGAGCCATGAATCTGGGGAACTTGAAAAAGTACTGAATATATATGTATATATATATATTAATAAGAGGGGTAGGAAGAGAAAGAAAGAACCAGATATCACTCTAGTATATGTGTTGCCAGGAATCAAACTCAGGACCTCAAGCTTGAAAGTCCAGCACCTTATCCACTGTGCCACCCCCAGACCATCTCATGCTGAATTTGTGAATAATCTTTTAGCAGTTAAGACACTGCTCAGGCCGAGCCATGGTGCACCCAGTTGAGGACATGTTACCATGCACTAGGACCCAGCTTCAAATCCCCACTCCCCACCTGCCACCAGCAGGGGAAGCTTTTTTTTTAAGTTTTCCTTAGTCTTTATTTTCCTAGACTATATTTTATTCTCATTTTTTTAGATTATTTAAATGATTTATTATTGGATAGAAACAGAGAGAAATTGAGAGGGGAGGGGAAAAGGAGATAGAAAGGGAAAGAGACAAAGAAACTCCCACAGCGCTACTTCACCACTCATGAAGCTTTCCCCCTGCAAGTGGGGAGCAAGGGCTTGAGCCCTGCTCAAGAGAAAGAAAAAGAAAAAGGAAAGGAAAGAAAATTTGGCTGCCTGAAACAGTGGTTTTGTGCAGGCACCAAGCTGCAGCAATACCCTGTTGGCAGTTAAGAAGAAAACAGCAGAACTAAAAATAGGAGACCACAGCTAAGAGGCCACAGAACAAGCCCAAAAAAGTAGTTTATGTGAATATACAAATATAAGTAACTTTGTTTTCTTAGCAGAAATGTACTCATTCATGCTGTTATTGTGTGTGGCCACACTGTAATGAGGTCTTTGCACAATCTTTGCACACTGTAATGTGTATGTTTAGGCAGGTGTGCCACTGCCTGGCCCTACAATGGGGAAACTTCATAAGCAGTGAAACAGTGCTAACTCTCTCTCTCTCTCTCGTCCTCTTCCCTCTCTCACAATCTTCCCCTCCCCTCTGTTGTTTTCGCTGGGCTATGTTGTTTTCGCTGGGTTGGCATCACGGGCGGGTAACAGACGACCAGGGACTCATGGTTGAGCTGTAGGCAGTATCTCTTTATTCATGCAGGACACAGCACAATCTAAGCTGAGCTAAGCTAAACTAAACTAAAGTACCCTAAAACTCACAATGCTGTCTTTATATGTACTTGCCAAGTAGGGTGGAAATAGGATGTGACATAGAGAGGGTGGAGAGAAAAGTGACTGGTGAAAATCAGGGTATGACAAGGAGAGGGGGCGGAGCAGGTGAGAATTCTACCACTAAACCACCAATGCCCTGGAGGGAAGGTGGTGTTTGTTAACAGAGGTTATGTAAATAGAATAAAGTGGTTATGTAAATAGAATAGTGTTAAGCAGGGGGTATTAAACCAATGAAACAGAAGGGTTCTCATGCATACCAACAATTCCCCCTTTCTTTTTAACTAATGGCCATAGTATTAGGAGTGTGGGGTGAACAGAAACCTATATCATACAGGCATTTTCAAAAGAACTGGCATAAGACATGGAAAACAAAATAGGCGAGCAGCAATAACCAGTGTGATGCCAAGGGGAGCTTTTCTTGCCTCAAAGGGCAAGGCCTAGCAGGCAAAAGGGCATTTCTTGCCTCTGGGAGCGCTTCATGCCTCTGGGGGCATCTCTTGCCTCAAAGGGCGTTTCCTGCCTCTGTGGGCCTCTCTTGCCTCTTGGGGCGTTTCCTGCCTCTGTGGGCCTCTCTTGCCTCTTGGGGCGCTTCATGCCTCTGTGGGCATAACCTAATAAGGAGAGGGAGTTTTCTGAATCTGGGGACAGAGCCTGCAGGTGAGGGAACATGGTCTATAAAGTCTCAAGGCAATTGGCTGAAGTTAGTCTTTGAGAAACACAGCAGCGTCTACCAGTAAGTCCAATGGAGGTGTCAGTCCAAAGTAGCTGACAACAGAAGAAAATGCCAGGGGATGAAACACTGCACGTCTGTCTCGATGGGGAGTGTCGGCCACCAGAATTCAGCTTTTCTGTAGAGAGTGATCTTTGGAGTCTGTGAATCTGTTTCTTCAGGTCATGCCAGGTCTCATCATTGGTTTCCGGGGGTGTGTTGTAGTCATTCCATCTTGTGTGCGATGTCAGAGAACAGGGGTCCAAATGGATTTCCTGGAATTCCATTTGAGTAGATGCTTTTTCATGTGAAGACTTGACAGCTGAAATTCACTTACCTGTCAAACAAAACTTGTAGCAGAATAGAAGTTTACTATAATTGATAACTCCATTATAATTGGAAGTCCTTTCTAGTATGATTTTAAGGTTTGTTTAAACAGTTTAAACTCAATAAAATGTGGAAAGGTAAACAGAAGAACCACGGTAGAAGCCTCAGGCATGAGAATAATTAACATAATCATTGCACTATCTGCCCCACCCATAACTCATACCGTTTCAGGATTAAACATTTCAGATTTATGCCAAGACATAAAAAAAGAAATCAAAGGAGGAAAAAAAACGATTTTTTGGATTGTTTCTGGATGTCTCTAGAAACCATGGCTGCGTCTAGCATTTTTTTTTAAGTCAATGTCATACAAAAATTTAGTCATTTAAATCATTCTCTTATGAAACAGATCTCACCATGTAGCATCAAGAGTCCCCAGAGGTTGTCCTAGTCAAAAAAGCTCCTCGAAATTCCATTTAGGGTGCTTCTGACAGTTCCTACTGGATTGCTTCAGGCATCTACTTTTAAAAGCGATTTCCCATCGAAGAAAGAATCCAATCAGGAGAGTAGAACTAACCATGTGTCTCCATTCTTGGGGACTGCCAGGGTACTGGAAAATGCTTCTTAAATTAGAGTAGTCCTTCTCCATGGGAAACATGCAAGAAGAAGTCCAGAAAGTCCCAGTGGAAATCCCCATGCATATCCCAAGGTCTACGATCACGGTCATAAAGAACCAAATTGTGGCCCAGAACAAAATGCAGTCCTTCTCCTCAGGAAACATGGGCAAGGGAATCCAGAAAGTCCAAAGAGAAATCTCCGTGCATCTCCCAAGCTCTATGATCCCGGTCATAAGAAACCAAAGTTCCCGGTCAGGGAACTGAAGTGTGGCCCAGAGTAAAATGTTCCAGAGACAGGGAAACTGTCTCATGATGAAACAGTAGAGGCTTTGGCAAACCACTTCATAAGTAGAAAGGCAACCCATGGCAGATGGGTAGCCAAGTTTACTTATCTGGGAGTTGCGCAGGCCCAGTTTTCACGATGTAGTGCCATATGTTGTTTTCATTCAGGAGCTCCAGCAGGCCGGGCTAGCTTCGCTGCCGTGAACAGAGACTCGGGGACTCATGGCTGGGCTGTAGGCAGTATCTCTTTATTCATGCAGGACACAGCGCAATCTATACCAAGCTAAGCTAAACTAAAAACTACTACAAACAATCTTGTCCTTATAAATATACTAGCCCAGTAGGGTGGGAACAGGATGCGATGCAGAGAGGGTGGAGAGAAAAGTGACTGGTGAAAATCAGGGTATGACAAGGAGAGGGGGCGGAGCAGGTGAGAATTCTACCACTGAACCACCAATGCCCTGGAGGGAAGGTGGTGCTTGTTAACAGAGGTTATGTAAATAGAATGAAGTGGTTATGTAAATAGAATAGTGTTAAGCAGGGGATATTAAACCAATGAAACAGAAGGGTTCTCATGCATACCAACACCCCCCTGAATTTCTCTCTACCCTATCAAGTAAGAAAGAAAGAGAGAGACAGTCTAGACTTCATAAGCAGTGAAGCAGTGCTACACTTCTCCCTTTCCCTCTCCCTCTCCCCCCTCTCTCTTTCCCCCCTTCCCTCTCTCACTCTCTTCCCCTCCCCTCTGAATTTCTCTCTGCCCTATCAAATAAGAAAGAAAGAAAGAAAGAAAGAAAGAAAGAAAGAAAGAAAGAAAGAAAGAAAGAAAGAAAGAGCGAGAGAGAGAGGCAGGCTGGGAGTAGAGATCGACCTGCCAATGCCCATGTTCAGTGGGGAAGCAATTACAGAAGCCAGACCTTCCACCTTCTGCACCCCACAATGACCTTGGTTCCATGCTCCCAGAGGGTTAATGAATGGGAAAGCTATCAGGGGAGGGGATGGGATACAGAGATCTGGTGGTGGGAATTGTACCCCTCTTATTGTATGGTGTTGTCAGTGTTTCCATTTTATAAAAAAAAAATTTTAAAAAGAAAAATACTATATTTCTGAGGTGGGGGTAAGATGAGAAGGTTGAGGACCTAGTGAGGGTTAAATTTATTGTTATGTAGAAAACTGAGAAATGTTACACATGTACAAACTACTGTATTTTATAGTGGACTATAATCTGTTAATCTCCCAATAAAAAAAACAAAGAAAAAGAAAAAGAAATTTAAAGGACATAACTGAGAAAAACAAAAACAAACAAAAAATGAGAGAGTTAAGATGAGGGGCAAGTTCCTGTTCAGTAGGGTAAATTTGGCATATAGTACCAATATTTATTATGAAATTTATTACTGGGGCTTGGGGTGGTGCACCTGGTCGAGTGTACATGTTATAATATATTACTTTGATAAAAATATAATTAATTGTATAATAAAAAGGGAAGGAAAGAAATAGAAAGAGATGAAGAAAAAAGGAAGAAAGGAAGAAGGAAGGAAGGAAAGAGAGAAAGAGAGAAAAAATGACCACTGGGAGGAGTGGATTCATCCTGTAGGCACCAAGCTGCTGCAATCATTTTGGTGGTGGTAGTAGCAGTAATAGTAACATCCTCACCAACTAAAATCGCTGAAAATTTCTGCTTCGTTTTAGAAAGATAAATTATTATCGATCATTTTTTAATTTATTTTTTAAATGTGCATCTAAAATCTAATCATTTTGTGTACCCTTGATCATGGGATGAGGGGAGATGTCCCAGAACTCAGAATTCAGGCCCTCAGTGAGATAGTGACAGCTCCTGGTGACTGTCTCCACACAGGTGACTACTGCTGAGTGAGGGTTTCTACAGGCTCCAGAGGGGTCATAAGAAGAAGGCAGCCAGAGTCAGGGGGTCTGGATTCAAGCCCTCAGCTCCTACCTGCTAGGAGAAGCTTGGTGGTGAAGTAGTGCTACAGGTCTCTCTCTCTCTCTCTTTCTCTCTCTCTCTCTCTCTCTCCCCTTCCCTCCCTCCCTCTCCTCTCAATCTCCCCTCTATCTTAATTTCTCCATCTCTACCCAATTAATAAATAAAATCTATAAAACTTTATTCTTCCCCAAAAGAGGTAATGGATGATCAACAGAGTTTTAAGACCACTTATATTTGGGAATGCATTCCAATGTGCAGAAGATTGTCCGAGATGGAACAACTTCCTTGCATGGAAGCACTGCCACCCAAGCTCCCTTGCTGTGAATGTCTCAGTGTCTTTGATTCATCTGTCACAACTAAGAAATCAACATCAAGGTGACTAGGAGATGCCACAAACGTCACCTTTCTGTCCCAGGATTCATCCGGGACCTCACACTGCCCTAAGCTGTCACATCTCCCCAGGCTCCCTGGTCTGTGATGGACTCTGTTTTCTATGACCTTGATGGTCCTTAGGAGTTCTGAGCAGGTCTTGTGGAGATGGTCTCTCAGTATGGATCTGGACTTAACCTGATTTTCTTTTTCTAATGAGTAGATGGGGCTATGGGCTTTTGGAGAGCAGACCACAGAGGTGAGGTGCCTTCTCAGTACACTTGGGATTGCTGGTACTCCAACAAACATAAGGTCGCACAGCGACCTTCAGCACTTAGCATGGTGTCTGCCAGGCATCTCCACTGCAGTCAGCATCTCCCTTCCTGCACTTGGGTTCTTTTGTTTGTTGTTGCCTTTCTGGTGGGTTTGCTTTTCTGTAGCCTCCAAGTCTACAGCAGAGGGAGGAAATTCACCTTCATTTCTTAGAGAAAGAGTATCACCAATACTCTGGAGAACAGGGGATGTTAGCTGAGGACCCAGATTTAGTCAAATTTGACTCCGAGGCACTTAAATCACATGAGATGATGTTTCCTTTAGGTTAAAAGACAATTAAGTAAATTGGAATGGGGGCTGTCATTTGTAACTCTCATTGTGAACATGCTTAGAATTGATGACATGGTTATCTCTAGGTTTTCATATTTATTAGGATATAAATTATTTATTACACTTGAAGTTCCTAGATTTGTAAGTTTTCATAAAGATTAATATGACTTGGCTAGATAACTCTCTTGGGTAGCATGTTGCTTTATCATGAGCACAACCCTGGCTTGAACCCAGCCCCCAACACATGGAAGGACAAGCTTTGAAGCTCAGCTGTCTTTCTCTCTGTTTCTGTCTCTGCTTTTTCATCTGAAAAGGCCAGTACAAATCAGAGGAGCTTCAGTGATGACAAGAAGAAGGAAAGGGGTGTGGAGGAAGAGGAGGAGGAGATAGAGGTAAAGTAGAGGTGGAGGGGGAAGAGGAGGAGGAGATAGAGGTAAAGTAGAGGTGGAGGGGGAAGAGAAGGAGATGATTTTTATCTACTTTTTATGCAAAAGCCTAGTTTGGTGGTGTCATCTTCAGATGCAGTCCCCTTCCATCATGTTCAGTCAAAAGTCACTCTCACACAGGACTTAGCATGAGAGTTAAGATGGCTACCACAACTCCAGCACCGAGATGCATAGAAAATGACTCAGAGACCAGTAACCATTTAGCTTAGCAAAAATAATGACTGCAAATAAAGTAATAAAGAATTTTTTTAGGGAGTCGGGCTGTAGCGCAGCGGGTTAAGCGCAGGTGGCGCAAAGCACAAGGACCGGCATAAGGATCCTGGTTCCAACCCCGGCTCCCCACCTGCAGGGGAGTCGCTTCACAGGCGGTGAAGCAGGTCTGCAGGTGTCTTTCTCTCCTCCTCTCTGTCTTCCCCTCCTCTTTCCATTTCTCTCTGTCCTATCCAACAACGACAACAACAACAATAACTACAACAAAACAACGAGGGCAACAAAAGGGAATAAATAAATAAAATAAATATAAAAAAATGTAAAAAAAAAAAGAATTTTTTTAAATATTTCTATTTTTAAAAAATTTGTTACCTTTATTGATCAGCTAGAGACAGCCAGAAGTCAAGAGGGAAGGGGGAGATAGAGAGAGATAGAGAGACACCGGCAACACTGGTTCACCACTCATGAAGCTTTACCCCTGCAGACAGGACCTGGTCCTCGTGCATTGTAACTTGCACTCACTCATTGTAACATGCACCACCACCTGGCCCCTTAAGATTGCTGTTTTAACACTAGTTCCAGACATGAAGCCCTCCCACAGCTCCAGTGCCTCTATGGACTACATTCTTTCTAATGGGTTGTGATTCTACAGCCTCATCTGCACTCCTTTTGGACCTTATTCTTGTTGGTATGCTTCTAATTCTGCTTCTAAAAAACCCCTTCTGTTTCATTTGGTTTAATCCCCCCCTGCTTTACACTGCATTCTATTTACATAACCGCTGTATTCTATTTACATAACCACTGCATGGCATTGGTTTAATCCCCACTGGTTCATGATGTCTTTTTGCTCCACCCACTCTCCTTGTCACACCCTGATTTTCACCAGTGACTTTTCTCTCCACCCTCTCTACGTCACATCCTGTTCACACCCTACTTGGAAAGTATATATAAGAACAACATTGTTCGTTTTAGTTTTTAGTTTAGTTAGTTTAGCTCGGTTTAGATTGTGCTGCGTCCTGCATGAATAAAGAGAAACTGCATACAGCCCAGCCATGAGTCCCGGGTCGTCTGTCTCCTGTCAGTGAAGCTCAGCCAGACATATTCTTATATTTTTTTAAGATTTATTTGTTTGTTTGTTTATTGACACGTGAGAATGGAAAGAAAATGGAGAGGGAGAAGGAAAGAAAGGAGAAAGCAGGGGTAGAGAGAAGCAGAGCATCATTCTGGCAGATGCAATACTAAGGATGACATCTGGGACCTCAGTTTTTAAGTTCAACGCTCTAACCACCACACCACCTTCTGGTCTGCAGAACCATCTTTCTCTGTAGGTATTTCAAAGCTAAGTTGCCCCTCGCTAACATAGCTTGGTATCCACCCACTTGCATATATGATATATTCTTCAGGTCACACTGAAGAAGCAAATCAATCGACAGAAAGGGTATCCACACACACACACACACCCAGGGTGTAAATGTTCTCATGGTGGCCATGTTTTCAAAGCAACTAAAATACTCTTTGAGAAAGGAGCTGGTAAACAGCCTCATCCTCCACACAGTGACCACAACACAGAGCAGAATCCCCACAGGCCTAAAGAAAAAGACCAAAACACCCTAGCTCATCCCCCACTTCCTCCCTGGCCACAGCCTGGGATAATAGACTGGTGTCTTTTTTTTTCCATTTGCCAGGTTAATCTGCCACATCTCCAGCCAAATGAAGCACACAGAGGAAGAAGACAGCTCTTTCCGACTTTGACTTCAACTTTCCTGTCCCTTGTGGCCATTTCTATCCCCCAGAACCAAACACACTAGAAAGCTCTGGTATAGTTGATCTCTAGGTTGAGGTTTTACCACCCAAGAAGCTTATTAGTATTCTCAGTAACTTTGACTGAGTCAAAAAAAAAAAAAAAGTCACCTTGAGTCACTCTTAGGAGAGTGTCGTGAGCTGCTGCCCAAGGCTTCGTAGCAGACTCACCAGCCGCTGCGCTGTGACTGAGGTCCCTGCTCCTCAAGCTTGCACCTCTTAGCTGCTCTTAGCCTGGCCCTGCGCTCTCTTACTTGCACAGACAGGGGACTGCACGTCTGAATGTGAGGGCCCTTTCACCCCATCACAGAGCTCAATTTCTTCCCTCTTCTGGCAATCACCTCATCAATCAGCCACACCCCCGAGGCCGGCTGCAGCTGTTTTGTGCAAACATCCATCCTTCTAAGAACTGTTTTATCATTATCCCGTGTCATGATTATTTTGACAAGATAATTTGAAAGATAATGTATTGAATACTTAGTCATATTTGTCAAATAAACAATGGAAAACAGTCTGTTTGCTCTCAGTCACTGAACACACCAGCCTGCAGACTCCAGCCTTCACAAAGGCAGGCAGAGTGGATTCACGGGCCCTTCCTGCACAAAGCAACACTTGTGGGCGAAGGAAGAGATTGGAGCTGGCCTCAGGCTAGATTTGAAGAGAGAGAAAGAAAGGCAGCGAGAGAGAGAGAGAGAGAGAGAGAGAGAGAGCTGTTTGTCTTGCAAATATGGCATCCATTAACCCAGAGCTCTGCTCCCTCGACAAATTTAGCAATTTGGGGTAAGTTTTAGCATCTCATTATTCAGTTCCACCCCAACCTCATTCCTTTTTTGAAATTCTGAGAATTTCTAGACTAGCAGGGCTCCAATCACATGACCATTGAGTCAGCACCCAGAACAACCTGGCTTCAGCACACCATTCCCGACATCCAATGGGTACCTGCCAGCAACCAGGCTTGGCACTCAAAGAGGAAAGTGAAGCCTGTGACCCTGCTGGAAAGAAGTAAAATCATTCTTGGACGGGACGGGTGGGCCTCCAAGGGAGGGAATATTCAGGTGTGCTCTTCACCTGGGACTCTCCTGAATCCACATCTTCTAGACCATAGCTCCAGACAGTTATTGCCAAGGTGACCAACGACATCCATATTCTAACTGGTGGCCTATTCTGTATTTGGCATGATTGGTGGCCTTGCCAGATTCTCATTTACTCTCTGCAGTGTATTTTGTCCTATTCTAAGTGTTCGTCACTGGTTAGTTTCCCCCATGCCCTACTCTTATTTGGACACTGGATTCCCCCATGTGTGTCCTGGTCTCTGCTCTCTGTTTGCACGTGCTGGCATAACTATCTCAGCAGGCATGGCTTTTGCCACTAAGAAAAGACAGCAGGCAAAAACTAGTAAAGTAATAGGCCCCTTGGAATATACCTAAAGTAGACCTACTAGCTTTTTCCAAAATGGAGACCCCAAATCTTCATCTGCAATATTCTTGCTTTTATATCTTAACTTTTTTTTTTCAGCCACCAGGTTCCAGATGCTAATGGCAACCTGACTTCCCTGGGCAGACAACCCCACCATGTGTCCTGGAGCCCTGCCTCCCTAGATCCCTGCCTCACTAGGGAGAGAGAGAGACAGGCTGGGAGTAAGGATCGACCTGCCAGCACCCATGTTCAGTGGGAAGCAATTACAGAAGCCAGACCTTCCACCTTCTGCACCCCACAATGATCCTGGGCCCATACTCCCAGAGGGTTAAAGAATAGGAAAGCTATCAAGGGAGGGCAGTGGATAGGGAGTTCTGGGGGTGGGAATTGTGTGGAACTGTACCCTACTTATCCTATAGTCTTGTCAATATTTCCAATTTATAAATAAAAATAAAAACAGCATGTGGTGGCCTCCCCACTGAACTTGAGTGTCCTGTACCCAACTACCTACTTAGTATCCCACATTCACCCATTAGCTGCCTAACAGTCACCCCAAGTACCCACCCAAGACTTGACTGGATTTCAATCCTCTAAACCCTTGTCCCACACACTCCTGTCTACCTCAGGCAATAGCAGCTCCATCTGGACCCTTTCCACAATTAATTCCTGCATGGGCAGTCCCTCAGCCAGTGCTGGCCTTCGTCCTCACAACAGAGAAGCTGCATTCTCATTTGCTTGCTTCTTCAGAGCTTCCAGGTGGTCTCCCAGCTCCCCTTGTCCTCTTCCTACAGTCAGTTCTCCACACAGAAGTCAAAGCTGATCCTTTTAAAGTGCAGGTGGAGTGGTGCCTTGCCTTTGTTTGATCCTGGGAGTTTCCTTCTCAGAGGGAAACAGTGGGTTCTCATGTTGTGCCACGCCCTATAATTCTTTTTTTCTTTTTTGACTCCTGGGTTATTGTTGGGGCTCAATGCCAGCATTACAAACCCACTGTTCCTGGCTGCCTTTTTTTTCATTTTTTTATTGGATCAGACAGAGAGAAATTGAAAGAGGATAGGGAGATAGGGAGGGGGAGAGAAAGACAGACACCTGCAGACCTGCTTCACTGCTTGTGAGATGACTCCCCTGCAGGTGGGAAGCCAGAGGCTTGAACCAAGATCCTTGCACATGTCCTTATGCTTTGTACTATGTGTTCTTAACACAGTACACTGCCACCTGCCTCCCCATGCCCTGTAATCCTGACCTGACCCTCACCCCCTGCATTTATCACCACCTGCCTTTATCCAGAAACCCCAGTCTCTTTGACTTCTGGCATCTAAGACATACTTCCTACTCAGTGTCCTGTTGCTTTCCTGCCTGAGCACTCTTAGCCCAACTGTGCCCATGGTCCCCTTTTCATCATGTCCCTCTCAAGTCTTTGGTCAACACCAACCTTCAGTAGGGTCTCCCACAACCATCTCATTTAACTAGCATCCCCCACAAGCTAGAAGTGTCCAACCTTGTAGGCTTCATTTTGTCCCATAGAATTGTCCAACCAAACACTTCATATGCTTTATTATTATTGAAATATTCTGTCATTAGAATGCATGCCACATAAAGGCAGGACTCTTGACCACTCTGTATCCCCTACCTGTATGAAGCACTGCTTGGAGCATTCATGTTTGCTGGGAGAGCTGACTAGCATACAGATGTTCCAGGTGAATAGTATGTTCATAGACACATAAAGACCTGGGGTGGTGGGGGCAGAGGAACTTCTAGGGGATAGAGCCGGGAATAGTGGGAACTGAAGATGAGGAGATAAAGTCCCTGGGCCTGGAGAAGTTTGAACTGAAGCTCTAGACTTGTGGGGACCATTGAGTACCTCCAACAAAGCAAATGCTGTGGTTGCATTTGACTTTAGGTTCCTTTGATTATATCCCAGAAATCGGACCAAAGGAACATCAAGCCCAATCTTTGGGTGGTCATGAGAAGAAGAGAATGAGAAACAAAGAGAGATGGAAGGGAGAAAAGGGCAGTCAGAGTAGAGATCAGAGAAGTCCTGAGTCATGCTAGTCATGCTAAATCCTGTGTCAAGTCCCACTCTGCTCTCCGCAATTCCCCCTCTCTTGTCCCAAACTCTCCCCATCCTCCACGCCAACTCCCCTCCCTGCATTTCACTTTTACACTTACCCTTTGCAAGCTACTGCCTAGAGTAGGAGAGCTCTCTGCTGTGGTTTCCCATCTCCTCTCCCCGCCATGATTGATGACCCATTTCTCTTCACAGGAAAAGGTCCTTCAGTGCTTCCTCCATCAGGTTCCCAAAACACTTTGGACCAACCTCTGCGGTAGCACTTAGGGCAAATTACAATTGATTGGTCTGCCTTGTTCAAGGCCATGAGCTCATGGGGGTGGGAATGTCACTGCATCTATCTCTATATGCAGATCCTGGTACATACTAGAAACTCAGAAGTGACTGTGTGGTGAATAATTGCACACAGGATAGATGAATGGATGGATGGATGGGTGGATGGATGGATGGATGAGTTAATAGTCGTGGCACTGTCAGGAGAAGCTTTATGTGTCTGCATTCATTGAACAACTACCATACCCCCCCCCAAATAGATGGCCTGCCTTTCCCTGAATCTGTGGAGAAGACATCTAAGTCTGCAGTGATGTATTTCACAGGAAAGGGAAGTATGGATTGCCCTGAAAATTAATGAAACATATACAAAAAATTAATGATATGAAAAATGGCTTATGAAAGCAGCAAATAGCTTCTATTGACCATATGCTATGCTATTCTCTGCCTCCTAAATCATAATAAACCATGGCTTGAAACATTACATACCTTTGGTAAGGACCCATGTTGAGTACTTCCTCGCTCAGCTTTTTATTTTCCCTGATCTTCTCTCTTCAAGCAGCAATGCACACACACACACACACACACACACACACACACACACAGAGGGGGGGGGGGAGGAACCTACTGTAGAGCTGCAACCCTTTAGCAATGGTACTCCTGTGCTGACCCCAAGGGTCAATCTGAAGATAAGAAGAGTAGTACCTTGAATAAGCTAAATTGCTGTAAATATGAAAATTACCATTTTAGACTCAACTAGTTCAATATTTAAGCAAATTCAGCAGTGAACCTTCAAAGATCATTCCCGATGTTTAACAAAGCTGACCTGAAAGCATACCATCTAACTGGATTGTGGACAATCCAGCTACAAGAAAACAAATTGTGTTGAATCTTTAAAAGCAGTCATTGGGAGTGAAGGAGCTAATTACAGGTGAACTTAACCTAGTGAGATCTCTTTATTGCCTTGCTTTGTCAGGAAACTGTTGATTCATAATATTGTATCTGGCAGTAATCAAGTTCTGATTTTTTAAGAGTGATGTCAGTTCAAACTCTTCCTGAATCTCTGCTGACCCCCAGTCTGACACACACATCACTCTATAGTCATCCTAATTCCAATGGCAAATACAGCAGATAAATCTAAAAGGCCTACTACACAAATGGTCCTTGCCTGTGTGTGGCAACCTCATCTGGGACCCTCAGTCCTAGAAGACATTCCTTCGCTTTTCTGCTTCTTCGTCTACTGCCCGCAGTCTTGGCACTACTCACATTGGCTGCTCAGGTCAATGTATATCCTCACCACCACCTCCCTGGCCCTTTTTGCCCCTGGAAAGGATGCAAGAATATTAGTCCACAGGACACAGCCAACCTGTGCTTGCTTTCTTTGTTCTGTTGCTAAAGAAGATGCATCAACAACCCTTTTTACTTCCATGGCCAGGTCCATACCTGACATGCTCCCCCAAACTGAGTATCTACTGGCTGCTCCAAGGAAGTGTCAATACCTAGAACACCCTACACAAATGAAGTAGTTCCCTCCAGACACTACTCTTATTCCCCACATTTGGCTGTGAATCTGGGTCATTTTATTTAGATGTCTGTGAAATTTCTAAGACCAAACTTAATTTCAAATGTGAAATCTGTCCACTCACCAGATATGCATACCTTACACCCAAAGACTTTCCCTCTGGTTAGGAAAAAGAATCACCTTTTGATACTTGAAGCCAAATACCCTCCTTTGTCCTCAGATAGTTCCCTCTGATCTTTTCTCTGTCTCTCTCAAATCTACTTCTCTGCTCTGAAAACCATCATCCTGTGATGTTTCAGGCCCACTGAAACATCCCTTCACTTGAGGCCAAGTTTCTAGAAACGGTCAACCCATATTGCCTAAAAAGGCAATATTCTCACTAACATTCATATAGATGCCCTAATATTCATAAGTGTACCTGGTGGAAATGGTGCACAGGGCAGTGCAGGGGATACTGCAGGGGATACATGCTTTATCTGAGTAAAATAAAACTATGGGTTCCCCAAACTAAACTGTTCCCTATTATAATGCCCAAGATGGTATAGGCCATTGAACCAACCATGAAGCAGCAAGAAGAGACAAAATGACCTGCATGAAACTGCTTGCCAGTAACCCAGGACCCAGTGTCAGCATTGATGCACATCGCAATTACTGAACCAGCCTGCCCAAAATGAATCAACCAAGCATAGACAGGGGTGGGAATTGGACTAAGAAAATGTCCACAGGTCACTAGTCCCAGCTACAAGGGTTCCACTTGAGACAATGTAAGCATCATCCCAATATTAAGGAAGAAATAGAAGATTGTAGCCCATACTAATATGAGTGAACAAGCAAATTAATAAAGGAAGGAAGGAAGGAAGGAAGGAAGGAAGGAAGGAAGGAAGGAAGGAAGGAAGGAAGATTCTATAGTAGAAAATCAACCAAGAAATGATAATGGAATTAGAGAATCATAGTTGTAATCATTGGTAAATGTTATAATAATAATTGATTCAAGCAAGAGTCATCAATAGAAGTTAAACTAATGGGTGAACATTTGTTGAATAACAGGATATTTACATAAACTCAAAGCATCTCTCCATAAGACACTTGCTAATTATGAAGGAGAAAATTACAGCTTCCCAGTGGATAAAGCTGGTTGATACTTTTTTTTAATATTTATTTTATTTATTTATTACCTTTTGTTGCCCTTGTTGTTTTATTGTTGTAGTTATTATTGTTGTTGTCGTTGTTGGATAGGACAGAGAGAAATGGAGAGAGGAGGGGAAGACAGAGAGGAGGAGAGAAAGATAGACACCTGCAGACCTGCTTCACCGCCTGTGAAGCGACTCCCCTGCAGGTGGGGAGCCGGGGTTCGAACCGGAATCCTTATGCCGGTCCTTGTGCTTTGCGCCACCTGCGCTCAACCCGCTGCGCTATAGCCCGACTCCCGATACTTTTTTTTCAACCTAGTAATCAGAGTGTACTTCCTAGTGCCTTCTGAGAGAGCCACAGAAAAGGACAAAGTGCTGTTTTTGGTGCATAGACACCAAAATTGTATAATATGAATTGAATCTTGAGGAAACATCAGACATATTTTTAAAAGGCATGACATACCAAAAAATTACAATCCAAAAAGCTATGTCATCACAGATAAGGTAGCTGGAGAACTCTTCCAGATGTCAGAAGACCAGGAGACTGATGTTTCACAGGACTACTAGGAAATCGGATGGCTCTAAACAATGAATGGAGAAAAGAATCAACCTGAAGTTTAACTGCTTACCTTCTGATGTTTCATCTACAGTTATGATGAGAATGCTTCTTTTTGGGAAATACACCAAGAAATGTTTGAAATCAAAAGGGATATCCATCTACAACTTATTCTCAGAGATTTCAGAAGAAGCATGATGTGCCCAAAAAACATGATAAATGTACCACTGGAAAGAATCAAACAAAATTCAAGATATATGAAAGTCTCTAGGACGAGCAATGGACACTGTGTAAGAACAAGAGAGAGGAAAATTATCTAGATATAAAGAAAGATGACAGGCATCCCAACAAATGTAACATGTGACTTTGGTTAGGCTCATAGGTAAAAAAAAAAAGTAAAGTAAGAATAGTACAAACAGGGAAATCTGAATAATGGTTGTTCTGTTTTCTTAAGGAATTATTGACATGTTTTAATTGCAATAATAGTAATAAATATTTTAATTAACCAATTAATTTAATGAGATAATGAAGAGAAAAAGATAGAGAGCCAGACCAGAGCACCACCCAGTGCTGCCTTATGGTGGTATTGAACATGGAATCTGGGTTCTCAAAGCCTCGGGCATGAAAGCCTTTAGCATAGCCACTATGCTGGCTCCCCAGCTCCATAATAAATCTTTTTAAGACAGACACTTCAGTATTTATGAAAGAAGTGATATGGTGTCTGGAATAGGCTTCACCATGAACCTGTCAGCATGAAAAGAAGGTTCTATGAGTCACAGTAATTACAGTAACTGAATAATAGGGACATGAGGGTTCATTATAACATACTTCTTAATTTTATATATGTTGGAAATGTCCATACTGCAGAACTTTAAAAAATAATGAGAATGATCTATCTGTGCTGATTTGAAAAAATATAAAGCATAAAGCATATGAAGCTAAATGAACAAAATGGCTCCTTTTCTATAAAAAAGAGATCGATGAGGCGCCAGGCAGTGGCACATCTGGTTAAGTGCACATATTACAGTGCACAAGGAATCAGGTTCAAGGCCCTGGTCTCTGACTGCAGGGGAAATGTTTCACAAGTGGTGAAGCAGGGCTGCAGGTGTCTCTGTGTCTTTTCCCCTCTCTATCTCCCTCCTCGCTCAATATCTCTCTGTCTCTACCCAATAATAAATAAATAAAAATATTTTTTAAAAAGATGAATGGCAGATTAGGTAGATACATAGATGAATAGATAGACACATCGGTAGAAAATAGATGAGCATATGTGTGTGTGTGTGTGTGTGTGTGTGTGTGTGTGTGTGTGTGTTATATCTGAACTTTGTGAACTACAAAGTAATATATAAATCAGACACAGACATATGATTGTAAGTGCCTAGAAATTTTTTGGAGAGGTATTGCTAGCAGTTATTACTTCTGAAGATAAGAGGTAAGGGGAAAGGTAATTTTTTTGACATGCCCTTCTTCACTATTGGTATTTTTTTTCTGACAGGTAGTAATTTTATAATTTGAGAGCAATTTACATTTCAAAATAATGATAGTATTTTAAAAAAGTGGAGAGGCTTAAATGCCCTACAATGGGAGACTGATTAAATAAATTAATATGAAAGCAGACAGCTGAATGCTTTGATTCAGCCACTTAAAAATGTTGCTCATCCAGTTTAATTGTCATTGAAAGATGTGGAACTGGGTACAGTTTAACACCATTGCCACCACCAAAGGTCTGTGTCCCTAACCCCATTCCCCCTAAGGTGGACCTGGCAATCTTCTCTCCCCTGGCCCCCAGAGTCTTTTAGTTTGGTGCAGTACTCCAAACCTAGTCCATAAAGAATGTTGGTCCATACTCCCAGAGGAATAAAGAATAAGAAGGTTTCTAGTGGAGGGGATGGGACACAGAACTCTGGTCACAGAAACTGTATGAAATTATACTTCTGTTGTCTTGTCAATTATTACTGAATAACTAATAAAAATTAAAAGCAAACATATGAAAAAAAAAAAAAGGAAAAAGAAAGAAGGGAGTGAAACAAACAATGTTGACAATGATGCCTATATCCAGGTCCCATGCAGTATACCCATCTGGCCAGTGTCCATAATAGGATAGTTTCTAGGTAGAAGCATAGGAGTGATGTTCCTTTCCTTTTAATATACCTGTGGTTTCTAAATTTTCCTCCAAAAATACTAATTCTGAAATTAAGAGTTAAAGCACAGCACAGCATATTGACAGCATTGTCTCCCTCCCCTGTTCTGAACAAGAAATTGTTTTCAACTTTCCAGTCCCTGGCCTTTTACTTGGCAAGACTGGAGTTTTACAAACACTCACTAATCTGCATGTGAAAATCTCTAGGACAGACAGTAGACAAAGTATAAGGGAAATTAGAGAGAGGAACTCATTCAAATGAGCAAAGTTTGGATACTTACATGGCCTGATAGGCATATGGCATGTTCTTAATGAACTGGGCCATCTGTTTTCCTCAGAATAAGCCACATGGGCCCTTCTAACTGTTCAGTGATGAATATCTGCATGGAGGGACAGGACTGAGTTCCCATAACAACATTCCACACTGAAAGGGATCTGTGAGAAGCCAACATAAAGAGTGGGGGAGGTGGGGGTGGAGACAGGGATAATGAAGAGATAGGTCCCTTACAATACGGAAACAGCTGGGACAAAAACTGAGCATATGAAGAAGTCCATGGACTCACTCTACTTGGGGAAATATTTATGCATTGACTGGGCTGCTGGTCAACCACCCACAGCTCACTGAGGACTGAGAAGATGTTGGTATGCTTCTAGTTCTGCTTCTGAGATCCCTTCTGTTACATTGCTTGACGTTGTGGTCTATTTACATGGTCATTCTGTTACATTGGTTTGGTCTCACTCCCCCTGCCTCCAGGAGATTTTGCTTTAGTCCTTGCTAGTTCGCACTTCTTCCTTCTCCCCACCCCCTATCCTACATATTTCCTTTGTTCCTGACTCTTCCACCAAAGGAGAGAGAGGAAAGGTAGAAAAGAAGATTGTGATTAGAGATAGCTTAGATTGTGCTGTGTTCCACGTCAATAAAGAATACTGCTCTCCACTCAGCCATGAGTGCCTGGTCATCTGTCACCTTCCCGCAAAGCTAGCCCAGCATACTGGTGCCCTGAACTTTGACTGACAAGAAGATGTGTTCTAGTCAGCTTGCAGAGCCCAAGTTAAGGACGCATGGAAATAACAAGTACATTAGCTTCCTGTGGCTGCTCTACCAACCATAGCAGATTGGAGTGTTAAAGGCAACAGATACTTATTTCCTCATGGCTCCAGAGATCAGAAATCCAAAACCACATAGAAGCTTACTACTTCTGGAAGCTCCAGGAGATCATTCTCCCCACCTTTTCTAGCTACTGATGGTGCCTAGCATTCCTGGGCTTGTGGCTCCATCACTTGGCCTCCTGCTCCTCCATCTTAGAGAGCTTGCTGTCTTTTATCAAAACACTCTGTTTGGATTTCACCTTAGTCCCATATAATCTCATGCCAAAACTTAAGTCAGTCACATCTGCAAAAAATGACACTATTTCAAAATCAGGGCATATTACAAGATTTGCAGGGGGTCTGAAATTTTGGTCATGAGTTCTTTGGAGAGGTCCCTTACATTGAGGTTCTGAGACATTATATTCAGTCCCTTATATTGAGGTTCTGAGACATGTATTAAATCTTGTGATGTCAGCATGAGCTGAAATCAGATCCACACAGCTGTCCAGGAGAAAAGATGAGACAGAAGGACTGAATGGGCTCCTGGATAAGGATCTCATAGTGATGACCAGGGCCCTCTCTGGGGGAGACTCTGATCCCCACGATTTTGTGTGTGCTTTCTATTGATACCAATGAAAAGAGCAAAGCACACAGCAGTGCACCCAAGAGCAGCCCCAAGTGGGTGGGACGGTCTGCAGGAAAGGTTGAGCCCATAGCATGGAGAGTATGTGGAGAAAATTTCACACCCCAACTGGTCTCCGCAAGACCACAGCAGACCAGAGCTCCCCTGCCATGTCTGTGCTCCAGCCTCCAGCTAGCTCCCTTCTGGGTAAATCTTGTCACCTCTCTAGGCCTTTGCTTCCTCAGGTATGAAATAAAGGTGGAACTGATTTAACACACCTTGCAGGCTTTTATGAGGGTTGGACAATGGAACTTTGGGAAGCTGATCATCAGACATGAGGAAATTCTAGTTCAGATGTTATTCTTCACTCCTGCTCAAGTCCTAGGTCCACCATTTCTCTATCTTTTTATTCTTTGACTAGTAGGAAACTCATGTAGAATTACAGCCAAGTGGTGAGGGTGTGAACAGCCATAAACAAATAAAAATTAAATGAAATGAAAAAAATAAAAAACTAAAATTACCTTATGACCCAGCAATACCACTGCTGGGCATTTATCCAGTAGACACTCAAGCACTAATTAGAAGGGATATATGCACTATTATGTTCATAGCTGCATTATTCACAATAACCAAAGAGTGTAAGCAACCTAAATGTCCACCAGCAGATGACTGGCTAAGGAAGTTATGGGATATATATTCCATGGACTGCTACTCTGCAATAAAAAAGATGATAGTGTGTCCTTTTAGGCAAAATGGGTAGAACTCGAAGGGATTATTTTTAGTGAGATAAGTAGAGAGGAGAAAGACAACTACTAAATGGTTTCACTCATATGTGGAATCTAGAGATCTGATTTACATGAACTTGCCAAAAAAAATCTTAAAACAGAAGTAAGCAAACTGTTTGTAAGACCTGTTAGAACTCTGGTGGATATCTTTGGGATATGGGAGGATGGGGATACAGACCGTTGGTGGTGGGTGTGGTGTGGAATCTTGCAATTTTGTAACATACTATTAATAACAAATTTAAAAATCAGCCACATACTCATCCAACTCTGCAGGAAGGTAACAAGCTGAAGATACTTTGAAAATCCTTCTGACAGGTTTGTCAAAGGTTAAACACAAGGATCACAAATGACACAGCAATCCTTCTCAGGTCTGTACTCCAGAGACTTGAAAATGTGTCTCCACAAGCCTTGTAAACAGATGTTCATGGCAACATTATTCATAGAAGCCCTACATTAAGGACAACTCAGGCATTATTGGAACAGCCCAAATTATGAGCCATGAGTAGCTTCATAATTTGATAAATTAATATAAAAGGCTATGTTTTAAAACAGGAAAAAAAGGCCAGTTGTGGTTTTCAAAAGTCACTTCTCCCCACTCCCCCATAATAAGACATTAATTTCATGGGTTATTACTTGGTATTTATATCCAATATTTACATTCAATGTTTATTAAAATATTATAATTAAATTTAAAAATATTGTCACCAGAGTTGTTTCTGGGGCTTAATGTCTCCACCAAACACACTACCACTTCCAGTAGCCAAGTCTTTCTCTTGTCAGAGAGAGAGGTGGGGAGAGGGGGAGATATCTGAAGCATGGCTCCACCAATCATGAAGCACCCTTTCCCCCTGCAAGTGGGAACTGGGCGGGGGGGATGTGGACCCTGGTCTTTATGCATGATACCATGTACTTTCTACCAGGGGGGTAGAAGACAACAGGATTCTATCCTCAGGCGCCTTCAACCCCTGTCAGATTGCTTTTAGGAGTCTAATAGTCCCCTGCTCCATGTCAGTGAATCAAAGATGTTCTAATTAGCAGCACAATTTGTGAAAACCAAAACGTGGAAGCAACCCAGGTGTCCAACAACACGAGTGGCTGAGAAATTTGTTGTATATATGCACAATGGAATACTACTCAGCTATTAAAAATGGTGAATTCGCCTTCTTCACCTCATCTTGGGTGGAGCTTGAAGAAATCGTATTGAGATAAGTCAGAAAAAGAAGGAGGAATGCAAAATAATCGCATTAATAGTCAGAAGTTGAAAAATATTACCATGACACCAATCTGCCTTCCCTGGGCAAAAAACCTCACCAATGTGTCCTGGAAAACCACGTCCCCAGATCCTACCCCATTAGAGAAAGGTAGAGATAGGCTAGAGGTATGGATCAGCCTGCCAATGCCCATCTCCAAGGGAGAAGTAATTACAGAAGCCAGACCTCCAAATTTCTATGCCCCTTAGAGTACTTTGGTCCACACTCCCAGAGGAATAAAGAATGGAAAACCTCCCAGTGGAGGGGATGGGATATGGCACACTGATGGTGGGAGTTGTGTGAATTGTGCCTTTTTTATCCCACAGTCTTGTCAATCAGTATTAAATCACTAATAATAAAAAATAGAGAGAGAGAAAGAGAGAAAGAGAGAGACAGAGAGAGAGAGAGAGAGAGAGAGAGAGAGAGAGAGAGAGAGAAATAAGAAAACATAAAGCAGATCTTGGACTGGGTTTGGTGTATTTCACCAAAGTAAAAGACTCTGGGGTGTGGGGAAAGTTTCAGGTCCTGGAACATGACGGCAGAGGAAGACCTAGAGGGGATTGAATTGTTATGTGGAAAACATATTTTACTGCTGTATTTTACTGCTGACTGTGAACCATTAATCTGCCCAATAAAGAAAAAAAAAAGAAAAGATGGCTCAAAGAGGCAGACAGAGATGGGAAGGAGCCCCCAAACTGTTGATGATCATGGTGAGGGTAGGATGTCCTCAAAGGGACTTGGTGATGCTGGTCATTATGGCCAGTCTCTCCCCAGACCCTTGTTCACCACTCCTTGGTAAAATCTTCTCACCTCAGGAATATCAGTGCCCACTTTGTCCAGTCCCCACCACACAGAAACAGACACACACACACACACACACACACACACACACACACACACACACAATATCTGCAGGTGACAGTAGGGACAGACTTGTGGCCACACAAATAGAAGTGTGCACAATGGCCTGGGCCCCCCCTTCTTCACCAGTTTTTTTTTTTTGCCTCGAGGGTTATTATGGGGGCTCAGTAGTGCCAGCACTATGAATCCATTGCTCCTAGCGGCTCATTTTTTTTCCATTTTTATTGGATAAGACAGAGAGAAATTGAGAGAGAAAGGGGAGCTAGAGAGGGATCGAGAAAGACACCTACAGACCTACTTTACCACTAGTGAGGTGGAACCCCTGCAGGAGGGGAGCAGGGGCTCAAACCCAGATCTTTCTGCGGGTCCTTGTGCTTTGTTCTATGTGCATTTAACCCGATGCACCCCCGCCTGCCCTTGCCTGTGGGTCCTCAAAGCCATTTTCCTGGAGGTGTTTCTGCAGGAATGCCACACGCACTGCAGGTGTCCTTTCTCTTATTTACGGTTGTGTTTTTCAACACTCAGAAGATGTTGCTGATTGGCAAATTCAAACGCATATTGTCCTTAATTTGGGGTTAATTATATGTAACATTTCAAAGGAAGTAATCTCATTAATTTTGATTTGCTTCTAACAGTATTAAGGCAGCAAGTGGAAGACTGACTCCATTCAGAGGGAGCGCACAGGGGAAGCCCCTCCTCTGGTGCAGTCACATGCGTTTTATTAGGTTTGGGAGCCAAGAAGGATGCTGATGGAGTCTGTCCAAAAACAACAGCCTGCTTGGCGGGAGCTGCCCCACACCCTGCAGACTGACCCACTGCTCAAGGCCCAGCTCTACGCCTGACCCAGATCAGATGCTACATTCCCCAGAGAGTGTGGGGTGAATGCATGAAGAGGAGGGGCCAGGCCGTGGTCCACCATGTAGAGCACATATGTTTCCATGTGCAAGCACCAGGGTTCACGCCCTGAAAGCTTGCAGCCTCACAAGTAGTGAAGCAGTGTTGTACTTGTTTCTTTCTCTCCCTCTCTCTCTCACTCTCTCCTTTTTTCCTCCAAGGTCACTGTTGCGGCTCCACTACCACTACAAATCCAATGCTCCTGTGGCCAGTTTTCCCATTGGATAGGAAAGACGGAAATTGAAAGGGGAAGGGGAAATAGGGAGAGAGAGAGAGAGAGAGAGAGAGAGAGAGAGAGACCTGCAGACCTGTTTCACTGCTTGTGAAGTGACGACCCTCCTGCAGGTGGGGAACCAGGGGCTTGAACTGGGTTTCGTGCATGGGTCCTTGCATTTTGTGCTTGCTACTGCTGGGCCCAACCCCCCCTCTCTTTATCTCTCTTTGTCTTCCTCTCTCTCCCACTCTCTTTCTCTCATATTAATTTCTCACTGATCTGGCATTAAACAAAAGGGAAAAAATAAAAAAATAAACTGTCAACTGGGAGCAGTGAGTTTGTAGTTCAGGGTTTGTAGTTCAGACCCCAGTGATAATCCTGATAACGATAATTAAAAGAGAGAGAGAGAGAATGGAGAGATTTTCAGGGCCAAGGATGATCAGCATCCTTCCTTCATGCTTTCATTCTCTTCAACCAAGAGACTAGCACAGAGTCTCTCAGCTGTTAGGAGACAGATTGTGTGTGTGTGTGTGTGTGTGTGTGTGTGTGTGTGTGTGTGTGTGTGTGTGTGTAGGGGTCTCTCAAACCTTCCCTGGAGAGTCACCTTAGTGAGTCAGTCACTGATACAAGAGGATACAGACTCCAGGTGGGAGGCAGTGATGGGTAAGATCAGGGCTAACCTGTTCGCAAGGCACAGGTGGCTCACCTGACACAGAGCACAGGTGTGCACCAGAGCAGTGGGATAGAATAGGGGACCAGGAAGACCCAATCGATGCTTTGGCCTGGATAGGCATAACTGACACATGGAGATTCATCCTAGCAGCCAAAAGATGTTCTGGTCCCTTGTCACTGGGGGGGTGGGGGGGAAGTGCTGTTCCTTACTGTCATTCCTTTCCTCCTCACTGGGGTAACCTACAGAGGACCAGTCACATACAGGTTCTCCAGTCACAGAAGACATGTTTGTTAGGTGCAGGCAGGATACGTACTGTCCCCACACTGCTGAACTACTGCCCAGGATGGCACTTCAGGAAAATATGCTTCCCCATTTGAAACCTTGATTCCGTGTGTGTGTGTGTGTGTGTGTGTGTGTGTGTGTGTGTGTTTCCTTTATTTTTAATAGTGATTTAATATTGATTTACAAAGTTATAAGACAACAGGGGTACAACTCCACACCATTCCTACCACCTGAGTTCTGGATCCCCAAGCCCTCAATTGTAAGCTATAACATTTCTTTTAAGGTTGCAGACATGGGTTAACTATCATTTCTACAACTCTCTATCTATGTTTGTATATATTTACCTTTTTTAAGATCCCATCTTCTCTTTCTTTCCAAGTTACATATAAACCTATTACCACATCCAAGTGCTCCTCCCTTTTTCCTCTTCTCTCTCCACGTCCTGATGGAATTGGACTTCAGAGCCCTCTTAATCCTCTTCCTCCTATCATTTCTCCCCCTACTGGGGGTATAGATCAAAATTCTTTATGGGGCGAAGAAGGTAGGAGTTCTAGCTTCTGTAATTGCTTCTCTTCTGGGCGTGGGTGTTGGCAGGCGGATCCATACACCCAGCCTGCTTCTATCTTTCCCTAGTGGGGTAGGGCTCTGGCCAGGTGGGGCTCCATATTTATGAGGTCGTTTCCCCAGGGAAGTCAGGATGGAGTCATGATTGCACCTGGAACTTGGGATTTTGATTCTTGAATAGCCCATCCTACCTGTCCCTACTAGATCAGAAGGAACCAGGCTTGCTCCACCCACTTTCCTACCTGATCTCAGCAAAGAAGCAGGAACAGTGGACAGATAGGGAGATGCCAGCCCAGCAGGCAGGTCTATTTCACATTATGCTACAGTTACAGTGCTTTCAAGTACCTCTGAGCAGAACAGGAAGTAACAGAACAACCATATGCCTAGCCTCATAGAAACTCCATATCCCAAAGCTGGCTCAGGGCAAGATCTCAGATGCTTAGCTCCAACAGATGCTCAGGCCATGCTGGCAACAATCCTCCTCCCATGGGGTGGTGAGCCTGGAGAGCTAGGTGAGAGTCTTTCTTTCTGAGAATGTGCATAATGGTCACTGTATGGCATGGTATCCATGCTGAGAGACAGCAGCCCACACCAGTCACCAGGCAGCCCCTGCAGACAAGACTCTGCTTCCACAGAGATACCTGAGGGATGCAGGAAGCTCAAAGCTGACTGAATCAGTGGCCGACCTCAGGGTCATGTGATACCATCAAAGCAACAATGAGACAGGAGGCCTCAGGGTCACTTCTCACCACTTGGCAGTGGCATGGGGAGAGGTCAGTAGCTCTAAGTTGTTCTGATGACATTCTCAAGTTCACCCCCACATGCAGAGAGGGCATCCTGCTACATTAACTGTGCTCTCAGCTACGAGAGAGAGAGAGAGAGAGAGAGAGAGAGAGAGAGAGAGAGAGAGAGCCAGACTAGAGCATTGCTCAGCTCTGGCTTATGGTGACACTGGGGATTGAACCTGGTTTCTCAAGACTTCAGACATGAAAGTCATTTGCATATCCACTATACTGTCCCCCCAGCCCTCTCAGGTACCTTCTTATTAACTTTTCCAGTAATAAAATAAACACCTTTCCACACATGGGATTGTTTCCACAAGTATGAGTATTTTTACAAGCATTTGTGACTGTAGCCAAATTAATTCTGAATGAATTGTACCAATTTTCCCTCCCTGACTTCCCACTTTTGCCACACCAGCCTCCCTGAGAAACAGTTTTGCTCATTTGAATAGTAGCTCTCTATTTTTTACAATAATATGTTTTATTCTTAGTGACTTCACAGTGGTTTATAAAGTCATGAGGTTTCAGGGCTGTGTTGCCATCCCCACCAGGTTGTGTGTGTGTGTGTGTGTGTGTGTGTGTGTGTGTGTGTGTGTGTGTGTGTGTGTGTTCACCCAAGTCTACTTGGGTGCCCTCTACTTACTTCCCCCCAAGAATCAGCAGAGTTCTCATAAAATTTAATAGAGTTGGCTACTACCTATTTTGCAAGTCTGTTTGTCCCAGCCGCCTATCTGCCACATGTGAGCTTGTCATGTGGGGACAAGTGCATGGAGCTGGAGTGATTGTACCAACTGAAACAAGTAAAGAGGAGAAAGAGAAATACTGGGTGTTTGACTCATGTTTGGAATATGTGTTACTCATTACTCCCTATTTCTAAAGCAAAGTTTTAATCAACTCCATCCTTGCCACCCTTTTCTCCATCCTTCATTAACTAAATAGTGGTGAGCCAAAGGAACATAGGGTGAGGAAGGTATTGGGGGGGTCTTGAAGCCTTGGTATATCGGGAGCTATATCTTGTAACTTTAGAGTCACTGGAGCATTTGAACCAGGAAGGAGTCACAGTCATCAATAGAACACAGGACACAGACTGAGTGTCTGACAGACGTCATGTACTGCTCAGTCCTGGGAATTTCGCCATCAAGCTTCCAGCTAGTTCATTATCTGGTGAAGGCCCATTTCTGCTTGTCTGACTGCTGTATCCTGATCATGATAGAAAGGACAAGGGAGCTTTGTGGGGTCTCAGTAGTTGCAGACATCCCACCTCCTGACTCTGGCACTCCTGGTATTCAGTCAGGATACCAAAATGTAAAAGGGACACAATTATTCACCCACCACAGAGGGTGTCCTGATTTGACTTCATTTTGAAAGTGTCCCTGTGATCTCCAGGTAGAGAGAAATAGAGGATCCTGGGTCAGAGCTCCCTTCAGAGACATGTGGCCTCTTGCTAGGTAGGACCAGTACCTGCGGCTGAACTGAAAGTTCTGGAAACAAGCAAGAATGCACTTGAAGAGGGATAAGACCTAGGTACGTAGGTATCAGGACACCAGAGCCTCTAGGGACAGGTGAGTAGAGCAGGATTCCAAGCAGGGGTGCAGGGAGAAAAATATCTCCACACTCTGACACTCTCTTCATCTCTTCTTGAACGATTTTCTGGAAATTGGTGCAGATCTTTTGGAAATCTGTATGGAGTGCCCTTAAGCAAATAAAAATGGAATGACTTTATGATCCTGCAATACCACTCTTGGGCATTTATCCAAAGGACACACAAACACTAATTCGAAGGGACATATACATCCCTGTATTCATAGCTACACTATTCACCATAGCCAAAGCATGGAAGCAGCCTCAATGCCCACCAACAGATGACTGGCTAAAGAATTTATGGGATATATAGTCTATGGAACACTACCCTGCAGTGGAAAAGATGATATTGTCTCCATTGGAGCAAAATGGATGGAACTGGAGGTAATTCTGTTTAGCTAAATAAGTAAAACGATGAAAAACAACTAGTGGATGGTTTCACTCATGTGTGAAATCTAGAGAACTGAAGCACATAAACTTGAGAAAAGAGGAGGAGGAAGAAGAGGAAATAAAGTCTCTCTAAGACTTTGTGTAAAAACTATTGTGATTATTTTTAGGAAGGGTGAGGGCACAAGACTTTGGTGGTGGGTGCATGAACTATACTGTGATCTTACACTCTTATACACTGCTATTCACAATTTTAAGAAAATGGCTTAGGGAAAAAATATTTTCTGGGCCCCAAGCCCCTTGGAGAGGAAGGCATTGGAAATAAGAGTTACTCGCTCCTCTGTTGGACAAGGACGTTACCTGGGAGCTTTCCCAGATACTTTCCTCTATGAATTCATCACGGAGCCTCTTGGAAGAATTAAAAGATAACACTCATGATCCGTTGGCAAATTCTAATCTTCTTTTAAATTCTGAGGAAGAAATTGTACAGAAATCAAGTTAAAGTACAGAGGAAGTACCAAGAGAGAGTACACTCAAGCACTTGGGGAGATCCCAAAAGGCCTCTTCCTGTAAAGGTCCCCTTCTCTTACACCCCCATATACAACACACCTGGGCCAGGTGTGGTTACTGTTGAGGAGGAGAGAGTAGATGACTGGGGCTGGTCCCCAGTTCTCTCCTGTGGGGTCTAGACTGACTTCTACATAGAATAATCACAAAGAGAGCAAGTCATGCATCAGGGAGATGAATATTTATTGGGTGAAAGTTAAGGACAGAAAAGGAGAAGAGAGTATAGACCGTGTAGGCATGTAAATGAGAGAGAGAGAGAGAAGATGTGGGGCAGAGACATAATGGTGATTCTGGGCCATGTAGGCATGTAAATGAGAGAGAGAGAGAGAGAGAGAGAGAGAGAGAGAGAGAGGAGAGGAGAGAGAGAGGAGAGAGGGAGAGGATGGGGGGGCAGAGACATAATGGTGATTCTGGGCCCTGCCTCTGGCCCCTTCAGGAGATGGAGTGTCTGAGTTCCAGCCCTGCAGGCAGACTCAGCAAGTGACTTTAAATCTTTATTCTGAAAAGCACACCCAACCACAAAACAGATCCCATCCTGTGAACTAGAGACCAAGACAAATCAGGAGGACAAAATTAAATACCCATCCAGTTCTTTGAGTTTATATTTGTGTGACGAGAGAACTAGATCACGTATTGATCCCACAAAAGGGCAAATTCAAGTTGTTGTCTTTTAAGGTGCAAAATACTCCAGAGCTTCAGCCAAGAAGGAAAGGACACTAAGAGAGGAACCTATGATCGTTGACTCTGAATGAGAAAGGCCCCTTGGTATTTGAATTGATTGGATAGATTTTTCTAGTTTATCTTCTTGGAGGGAAGTGGGTTTGATGCCTTTTTTTTTTCCCTACTCAAACAGCTCAGGCAGACCCTGAGGGACCCTGGACTAGAGGGAGTTCATCCTGAGACTGAAGTGAAGTCAGCAGAGTCAAGTATGTGGTGTGAAGGGGGAGGAGACCCAGAACCACTAGCAGCTCCTCTGATCTCCATTGAAGAGTATCTGCCTGGAGGCAAAGGGATTCCAAGCAGGGGTGAGGACTGGATTGAAGCCACATGGGAGAGGAAAATATGGCCCCAGAAATCATTTGCTCTGGCCCTGCCAAGGCACCCAAGGACATTCATCCTAGTGATGTCATGGCCCTGAAATGATGTTGTAACTATCCAAGTGACCTTGGCTGGGGAGATAGCATAGTGGTTATGCAAAAGGCTCTCATACCTGAGGCTCTGAGGTTCCAGGTTCAATGCCCAACACCACCATAAGCCAGAGCATCCCTCACTAATATAAAAGAAAGTATTTAAAAATATATATCCAAGTGGTCCTTGGGCTTGAGGGAGAATTCCCCACACCTATAGTAATCAGATGGTTTGGATGAAAGACCTACATCTGGGGTGGTGAGTTTCCCTGATCAGGTGAGTTTCCCTTATCTGGCTTAAAAAGGCCAAATGCATGTACAAATACAGTCAGATGCTTGTATCAATAGTAGTTGACCCATCTCTGTAACCTTGGGAGAACTGCAGTAGCACTCTGGTGGTGGGAAGGGCGTGGAGTTGTACCCCCTGTGACTTTTCAATTTTATAAATCAATATTAAATCACTAATAAAAACAAAAGAGGGAATCATATTCTTGATAAGTAAAATATAACTACAAATATTAGACTTTGCATATTCTACCCTATCTCAAAACTATGGTAAACACCAGCATGGTTTTGGTATCAGGAAAGAAGAAAAGAGTAACAGAATAATAGAGAAGAGAGACAAGGATAGAAATTAAGATAAAGGTGACGTTTCAAATCCAAAGAAAAAGAAAGTTTTTTTTTATTCAATAGACTTAGCACAATTAGTTAGTCATTTGAGGAAAGGTTGAAACAGCTGTTTTACACTTACACCAAAACAGATGCCAGACAGATGTAAGATCCAAAATGCTCTTTCAAAAGCTTAAGCTGTAAGGTGCTATTTACTTTTATAATCTGTGAAGCAATTATATTTTGATATTGCTGGGTGATAGAAATGTTTCTGCTCTTGTCTCTCTCCCAGAAAATCCATAAATCAAGACATCTATAGCTTTCTGATATGCCAGTAGAAACTATGTAAGAGAAATAGAGGCCAAACATCCACAAAGTGAACCAGTGAATATGCTGGTTTTGTTTTGCTGGAAAAGTCATGATATATTTTTTTCTGTGTTTTTCTATGCAAGAAATACTTCATATCTTTTTCAGCAACCCAACAGACAAATCATTGCTTTTCTTCACATCAGAAGAGTTCTTAGGAATCAAAGATAACAAAGACAGCTCCAATGAGGGAGAAGAGCTAACAGTCTGAAATGGAAATACAATCAGCCCCACTGGGGATGAAATAATTCTAGGACAAATCAAAACAAGGTATGTACACTGGACTCACCAAGAGTGTAAGAATAGGGGGCCCAGCAGTGGCACACCTGATGAACTGCCCATATCACCATGTGCAAGAGTCCAGGTGCAAGCTCCCACTCCCCACCTGCAGGGGCGACACTTCACACGCAGTGAAGCAGGTCTGCAGGTGTCTCTCTCTATCTCCCCTCACCTCTCAATTTCTCTGTGTCCTATCAAGTATAGTAGAGAGACCAAAAATAGGGGAATGTCCTCTAGTGGATTCCTAGTGCTGGCACCTGTCACCCCAAGCCCTAGTGATAACCTGGTAGCAAAAACAAATAAAACATAAGAACCGCAATCTCCCATTGTGCAGGCAATGGGCCAGTAATCTGCAGGCCTGCAGGCCTGTGCCTCCCTCATTGTGATCATGTGTGCAAGTCTAACGCCTGTATTACCCAAAGAGATCTGATTTCAGAATAATACTAATGTAGATGTGAGTTGTTATTGAGATGAGCTCACACTAGAATGGAAGTGGCCCTAAACTAATAAGATTCTAAAAGGGGTCACCTGGCCACAGACACACACACACACACACACACACACACACACACACACACACAAGAAAGCCAGTGAAAATGGGGAGAGGGAGGTCAGGAGACTTTTTTTTATTAAGGATTTAACATTGTTTTACAGAAACATTAGATTTCAGGAGTATTTTTTAAAATATTTATTTATTCCCTTTTATTGTCCTTGTTGTTTTATTGTTGTAGTTATTATTCTTGTTGTTATTGATGTCGCCGTTGTTGGATAGGACAGAGAAAAATGGAGAGAGGAGGGAAAGACAGAGAGGGGAGAGATAGACATCTGCTGACCTGCTTCACTGCTTGTGAAGCAACTCCCCTGCAGGTGGGGATCCAGGGGCTCTAACTGGGATCCTTAAGCTGGTCCTTGCGCTTGGCGCCACGTGCGCTTAACCCACTGCACTCCTGCCCAACTCCCTTCAGGAATATTTTTATACCCACCCTTGATGCATACAAGTCACCATACTCTCCCACTAAATGCTACTCTGCAGTAAGAAAAGATGAAATTGACTCATTTGGAACAAAACAGATGAAATTGGTGGTGATTATGCTGAGTAAAATAAATAAAGAGGTAAAAGACAGCAACCAAATGATCCCATTCGTATGTGAAGTATAGACGATTAAAGCAATAGAATTGAAAGAAAGAGGAGGAGGGGGGAGGAAGATAAAAGAAAAAGGAAGTAAGGAAGAGAAAGAGAACAAGACTCTCTTATAAAATCTCAGGAGACTTTTAAAATCATTTTATTTGAGGGTTGATGGTTCACAGAATAAATGTTGGCACACAAGTAGAAATTTCCATCTCTCTGTGATAGATGTCTGCAAACACTCTCACCCCCAACTCTGGTCCCAGTCCACTGTCAAGCACTAGGAGCCCAATCCCCACCCCACCCACACCCCCCACCTGCGGCCTCTCACCCCAGAGCTCTTTGCTTTAGGGAAACACACCAAAACCAGCCCAATTTTCACTTTGTGTTTTCCCATTCTGTCCTTGTTTCTGAAGTTTTGAGAAGGTTGTAAATACAATAGAAAACTACTCAGAGGATACTTAAAGCCAAGGAGCACGAGAGGTCAGCGGGTACCACCAGAAGCCTCAGGAAGCATTGAAGAGACTTTGCCCCACAGCCTTAGCTTGAACCAGTCCAGGGATGTATTGCCTGGCTGAGAGAATTATTTTCCATTGTGGAAGTTCCCAGGCTACAGTGCTTTGTCCTGAAACCTAGACTCTACCTAAGAGTCATTCAGCAAAAAAAAAAAAAAATCAATGCCAAGATTTTGAAGAGAGCTATCCAAGACAGGAAAGATCCAAGGACCACCACCCAAAAACAAGCTCCAAAGGCCCCCTTCCTACTGCCTCTTGTCTGAGTTGGAGCCCTCAATGAGCCTTTCAACCCCTGAGCTTTGAGGACCCTCACATTCAGGCCAGAGACCCTGGAAAGGCACCTTCTGGGCCCCACAGTGACAGAAACATGTGTGTGCCAAATATCCTGTCAGAAATTGTAACAGATCCTCTCCAAGAAGGAGAAACCATGCAAGGTAGCAATTTATATTCAGACATCCTCAGTCCCTTTTGCAACAGCAGAGCTCTGGAAAACCTTACCAGAATGTGTTGTTTGCTTCCAGAAGTCTCTATTCTCATAGGGTTTTTGCAACCCGTGCTGCTTCTGCTAAGACTGCCCTGTCAATTTAACTCCTTTCAACTTCCAGGCCCCATCTGCATCTGCATCTGACAACACAAAGAATCACCCAGCAGTAAATAGTCCTACTCAAAAGATTTCCTTTCTTCTCCTTCTACCATCTCCACCCCCTCCCCTTCCTCCTGCCACCAGAATGTGTGTCTCTTCAAACCCAGCTGAGACTCCTGGGTGGGAATAATGACTCCAGGAACAGCTCACAAGTCTGGAGGAGCTATCTGGGGACCTCATTAGAATGTGCGTCTTTTAGAGAGATGAAAGGACAGTTTAGAAAGTTCTGACTCTCCCAGGGATTTGCCAGGTGCTCACGAAGAAGTGAAGGGTATCCTTTCTCCTCATCAACTTTGGATATTGAATTCAAATGCAGAAACATAATCACTATTATTGTCATTTTATTATTATTATTTTTACTTATTTACTGGATAGAGACAGCCAGAAATCAAGAGGAAAGGGGCTGATAGAAAGGGACAGAGACAGACACTTGAACTGCTTCACCACTCCTGAAGATTTCCTCTTTCAGGTGAGGACCAGGGGCTCAAACCTGAGTCCTTGGACATTGTATCATGTGCACTCAACCAGGTGCACCACGACCAAGCCCCGTTGTCATTTTCTTAAAAAAATATATGTTCAGGCAAGGTTGGAGAGTTAGGACACTGAAAAGCATCAGCCTTGCTGTAGGTGGGGCTCAGGTTCAAACCCCAGCACCACACAGGAGTGCAACAGTAGCGCCGGGGAAAGCTCCAGTGCTGTGCTGTCTCTCCCTCTCTCTCTGAATAAAAAAAAAAGAAAGAAATTAACATAGGAGCAGTGGAATCATGCATATTCAAGGGCCCAACTCCACAACAATAATAATAAGTATAAAAAATAAAATAAAAATAGGTAAGAAATGTCAGGTACCTGGGACCCTGAAGGGATGGTGATGGTGGCTTCTGTTACATAAGTGGAAAGTCTTTGGCAGGTGTTCAGAGAATGCAGAGGAAGGTGACACCTGCCCTGGGTGAAGGCAACTCACAGGACAGATGATACCCTGACAGAGATCTGTGTTAAGGCTCCCCAATGTGTGTTCATACCTCTTCCTGTAAGGTCCCCTGCAGGAAATTCTACCAGAGGAAAGACCCATGGAGTGTCTGTCTGCCACCATCCCACCTTTTTTGGGGGGGAGGGGAATTAACATTTTACATTTGACAGTAAGTACAATAGTTTGTACATGCATAACATGTCCTGGTTTTCTATATAACAATACAACCCCCAGAGTCTTTTTCTGTCGGTTGGGGCCAGGTGTCGGGCTGTGCCATGGAGAAGAGAGAGAGAGGAGGTCCGGAGCAAGTGGGGTACACAAATCTTTATTATTGGATTGGGGGGTGGCTCAGGCCATGTGGAGTCAGCCGACAATGGCCGCCGCCACTACCTCACCACCGGGCAAGAGCGAGAGAGAGAGAGAGAGAGGGTGCTGAGAGAGAGAGAGAACCCAGAGAGGAGGGGGAGTGAGAGAGCTTTTATTGGGCAACAACCAGGGGTGACGTGTGGGGACAGGATTGGTTGAAGGGGTCACTGCTAGGATTTTGCGGGATGTGGTAAAACCTGGGGACAGAGACTGCATCAGAATAATTCCTCAGCATCATCTCCTTTCCCTTTATATCTAAATGGACACAGTAAAGAAATATGGAATGGAGCAGGCTTAAATGTTTTTAAGGAATGCTGTGCTCAGGTGGGAAGATGTAGGACTTTCTGTGGAGGAGGGAAGGCTTAAATGGCTGCCAACCTTGTGAGATTTATGTGTCCCCCTGTGCTCATCCCCTCTTTAGAGAGAGAGACTTACCTGGAGGGACTCATCTCATAGGTTAAGCGCAGCCTGCTCAACCATCTCCTCACAATATCTCTACATCTTTTTCTATCTTTCTATCTAGTCATCGCATAAGATGGTTCAAAGTCTGTAAAAGACTATCTATGACAGAGGAATAGTGGTGTAGGGGTGAGCAGAAACCTTTTGGGCATAAAGCTAAATGATATAACAAAACAGGAAGGGACAAGTAGGGGAGTAGTAAAAGCCAGTGTGATGTCAAGGGAAGGATTGGTGTGTAAAGGAACGTTCCCTGTTTAGGGGGGGAGGGGCAAGGGTACATAATGAGGGGGAGGCAGGAGGGCATGACCCACCAAACAGAGGGGCTATTTGGCATTGTATAGTCCTCAAGGCAACAGTCTGTAAAGTCTATGAACTACTCAGGATCAGTCTATGAAAAATCAGCAGCGTGAAGGAAAATAAGCTGCTTTAAAATTGTGTAAACTGTCTATAGGGTATGTCAGCAAGTCCAATAGAAGTCTCAGTCCAAAGTAGATAGCTAGGGGAAAAAATTGCAGGGGATGAAACGCTGCATGAGGAAGGTCAGTCGCTGGAATTCTGCTTTTCTGTAGATAGGTAGCTGGAACCGCAAACACATGACAAGCAAATCAGAAGCAGGAACGGCAAGCAGGCATTAAGAAAGTTCTGTCTTTGGAGTCTGTGTATCAGGATCTTCAGATCGTGTCAAGTGACATCTAGGGCTTTGGGGAGTGTGCCACTGCAGTCATGCCGTCTAGTGGGTGACGTCAGGGATTCATCAGTACCTTGGCGAAGAGAGTTAATGGGGATTGATGACTCTACTGTGGTTGGGGTCACCCTTTCCCATGCCTGTGTTGCACAGATGTGTACCTATTCAGAATAACCAGTTGGAAACCTGGCTTCTGCCTGCTGAGTTCCATATTCAAACACTCCTGCTCCAAACAAAACATCAAAATTCCATTCTATCTGTTTGTTACTATTTACCTGAGATTGTCTAGAGCATTCATCACAGAAGCATGCCTTCCATTGCAGGTAGAAGGGGTCTGGGAGTGCAGCACAAGCCAGGTCTTTCCAATCCTGGGGGGTGTTAAGGTGCTGGTAAAAACTCCTTAAAATGGACTTAGTCCATGGAGCATGAATTCCGTCCTCCTTAATGGCTTGTCTGAGTTCTCAGAGTTCTTTAGAGGAGTATGGATGCCACACCTGAGGGTTTTGTCTATTGGGGGTCACATTTACTGGGAAGGTGTGGACTTGGTTTGATGATGCAGGGGAGAGAGCTACAGAAGTGGAAGCTGAACATGTATCTATGGGGACAGAGCTCTCGGGGAAGACTGCAAATGGTTTAAGGTCTCTAAATGCTGAAAAGATATCCTTTAACTCTCATATCTCAGCCACAAGGTCTCTTAATGATGAAGTATCAGCAGGGGGAGGAGTCAAAGAAACGGAAGCCTCAGGGGAAGCCAGAACCGGGGCAACAAGAGGAGGGGTCAGAGAAGGGGAAGCCTCAGGGGAAGCCGGAACTGTGGCAACAGGAGAAGGAGTTAGAGAAGCGGAAGTCTCAGGGGAAGCCGAAACCATGGCAATGGGGTCAGCTGGGGGTGGGGTCAAAGGAGGAGCAGCCAAACACGTGTGTGTGTCTGTGGGAACGGGAGTTTTGGGGCTAACTGCTGATCGCTTAAGGCGTTTAAGTTTTGCGCACATATGCTTTAACTCTCGTATCTCAGCCTCAAGGTCGCTTAACCTCGTGGCAGAACACCTTGTACATATCTTGTAAGTAGCAAATATAGCCATGAAAACCCACGGTGTAGTGAAAATTAAAGAGTCTCTGAGATTGAGAACCTGTCCCAGGAGAGAAGGATATAATGTCTGGGACACCTCCTCATAAAACGAAAAAAGTCTCATGGTGGGGGTAACGCGGGGCCACAGAGGTGGGCGGATGTCACTTAACTGTGTCTGGGCTACTTTTGGGGACCTCAGGCTGGGCCACCCAGCAGGGCATGAGTGTGCCCCACGTTGGGTGCCAGGTGTCAGTCAGGGCCAGGTGTCGGGCTGTGCCACTGAGAAGAGAGAGAGAGGAGAGATCCGGAGCAAGTGGGGTACACAAATCTTTATTATTGGATTGGGGGGGGGGCTCAGGCCACATGGATTCAGCCGACAATGGCCGTCCCCACTACCTCACCACCAGGCAAGAGCGAGAGAGAGAAAGACAGGGCGCTGAGAGAGAGAGAGCCCAGACAGGGGGGGAGTGAGAGAGCTTTTATAGGGCAACAACCAGGGGTGACATGTGGGGACAGGATTGGTTGAAGGGGGCACTGTTAGGACTTCGCGGGGTGTGGTAAAACCTGGGGACAGAGACTACATCAGAATAATTCCTCAGCATCATTTTTCTTTGGTGCAATACACCAACTCCAGTTCAGGTTCTACTTGTGTTTTCTCTTCTGATCTTGTTTTTCAACTTCTGCCTGAGAGTGAGATCATCCCATATTCATACTTCTGTTTCTGACTTATTTCACTTAACCTGATATCTTTAAACTCCATCCAAGATGGGCTGAAAACAGTGAAGTCATCCCATCTTCTTTAAGACACAATGAAAATCTTGTCCCTCCAAGGCCAATACTGAGTGGTCTTCAGTTACTGGAAGGTGGAGAGATCCATGTCTGCTCCAGGGTTCATCCTGGCCCAGATTCAACACCATGACCAAAGGATGCTGATGCCTTGGCCACAAGAGTGACCATCCCTGTTGTCAAGTACACCCTGAACCCATGGACAGCCCAGCCCAGCAGCTGCAGTAAGTGCTGCCTCTGCACAGCTGTGGATGAGAGCCTGTGAAACATAGGAAGCAATCAGTGCAGCTCAAGGGCTGCCTGGACCTCCCTCTGGCTGCATTTTTATTAAAGCTTACCTTGATATCTTGGTTTCTTAAAATGAGCCTAATGTACTCACCTTCACTGCAATTATTGTTATGCTCAGAATGATTTCCACCAACCAATTTTGTGTTCCCTCTAGGTCATTATATTTATTTCCTTCTTTTATCTCTTTCCCCACTCTCTCTTAATTAAATGTAAATGTCTTTTGTCTCTGTGTCTTTAGATACTGTATTTTGCGTTCCTTAAAAGATGTGCTGTGTGTAACTTTAATATATGCAATTAGATAGGCTTTTTCCCCCTTACAGATAGTGAGAAGCCCTTTCCTTCTCACCACATACTTGAACTTTTATTCTCTCTAACCCCAAATACCCTCCCCAATCATCTAATCTCGTTTCAGGAGGTACAATTTCTCTTTAGCCCCCCCTTTAAGAAAAAAATAAAGAAATTGCAGTAATTTTACTGTCAATAGTTAACTGTGTCTACTCATTTTTACCCACTTACTGTGCTTTTATTGTTGCAGGCTGGAGCTCAGGTGCAGAGAGGTATATTTATCCTATCCCTGCATCCATGACTTAGGTAGACCTGGTTTTCTATAATGGCCACAGGCATGTGGACTACGTCCCAGGGGCTCTGCCCACCTAACAACATGTGGAGGGTTCTCTCCTGTCTGCCTCCACTAACAAGCAGGGTCTAATAGAATTGAATTCTATGTCTTGCGGTGCCAGATCTGAGATGGTTGTGTCCTTCTATGATGCTTTTGTAGAACAGATCCTCCGCATCCTTTTTCCTCTCCATTCACACTCCCTCCTGCTCTTCTCCATGGGAGCCTTGAGTCAACATGCAAGCATATAAACCTATCCCCTGCAGCCACCACATGATCAGAAAAAGAGAGCCCAGCTGTGCACCTCTAGCCAGCAGTCCACATCTTCTCGGTGACATTCCAAACACGGAAGAATATGGATGCACCATCCCACTACATGCTGTTCAAATTCCTCCTCATTATAGCATGGGCATCACCACTGTCATCTGTTCTTTGTCTAGGTTTGAGGTCAGGATGTCTGTCATCCTCACTGAGACAGGAACTAGAGCACTCAGTGCTCTGCCCATGGTCTTCCGCTAGTTGTCTAGTTATTTAATGTGATGACGTGATCGTCACCTGCAAACCCACCTTCCAGAATAAAGACACTAACAGTACCTGATGTACGTGGGATCCATTCATCACGTACTCTTGTCCTACCTCTCCTCCACACTTGGACTACCACTGCCTCAAATCCCCAAGTCTATTATTCCTGTTCTCTTTTATATATCATTTGATCACATTGGTAGTTATTCATTGAGGGTATATGGTTTTCTATTCTTTTGCATATACATTTTATAAAAATGATACTATGCACTGTGAAATATCTTAGGCGTATTTTTTCCTTTCCACTTTATAAGACCACCCATATTGTAGTGTGGTAATCCATTTGTGACATAACCCATGTATGACTACACACCCGTTTATTCATTTGCCTCCTGTGAATGGGGATATGGGATGTTTCCAGGTTTCCCCAGTATGAAGGCATTAATCTGTCTTATGTGTATCTCCTATTATAACATTGTAAAATTCTGACTACCCAGACATTGCATTTCTGGGTCAAATTCTTTTTTTTTTAATATATGCCTGTACTCAGTGATAATGCCTTACAAACTACACTTTGGAAACATTTCTCAACTTTGGAAATCCATATTTGCTTTAACTTTTAGACAAGATTGGGTGCATTCACTGTGGGACAGTCACACACTCTATGTGTCTTTAAAAATACAAACTCTTTAATGGCAATAGTTATTTAATTATTTGACAATAAACTTAATTTACATGAACTAAGCTGACACTGCATCTAATCTCCATATAGTCTAAGTCTTCGCTCTTTCACAATTAAAATCTTTAAATTGTATATGAAATCACTCTTCATTCAGGTTCTGTAAAAACATCGATTTGTATTCTTACAAGAATTTTTTTAAGTTTCCACTTTTTGAATTTTAATCCAACTGTGTTTGACTTGTTTTTTAAATATTTATTTTTTCCATTATTTTATTTTATTTATTCATTGGATAGAGACAGAGAGAAATAAAGAGGGAAGGGAAAGATAGAGAGGGATGGGGAAGAAAGACACCTGCAGAACTGCTTGACAGCTCACAAAGCTTTTCCCCTACAGTTAGAGACCAGGAGCTTGAATTCAGCCCCTTGAATATTGTAACATCTGTGTTCAACCATGTATGCCACCACCCAGACCTCTGTGTTTGATTGGTTTTAAGAATATATGTGTGGTCTAGGAGTTGATGCAGTGGATAAAGCCTTGAACTCTCAAGCATGAGGTCCTGAACATGTACCAGACTGATGTCTGGTTCATTCTCTTTCTGCTCCTCCTAACTTCTTCATGAATAAATAAATAAAATCTTTTAAAAATAATAACATATTATATGGACACAATATTGTGCCTTTTTCTGTGTAGATAATAGGTCTAAATAATTTGTCTTGGCCAATTTTTCTTATTCTTTCAAATTATCGGACTGCCTGTGAGCTGTTTATTATCTCTCTCTCTCTCCCTCTGTGTGTGTGTGTGTGTGTATGTGTGTGTGTGTGTCTGTCTGTCTGTCTATATAATGACAACTGTAGGGTTATTGCTTCACAAGGTAAGACTTACATCTTACCAGAGAAAGTCTGCTGGCTATAATGTGAGAAATATGTTGAGTGTGGTAAGGCTTTTCCCATTGAAAAATTGGGAACTGAGGAAACATATCTTCCTATAAGACTCCCTCTTGTGAGATAGAGCTTGGAAAAGGCATGGACTCAGTTTTTTGAATCCCTGTCAGTCCCTCCCTGTCTCCATAAATCCTGCATTTTTCTGCCTCCAGGAGCCCAGCATTTCTTAAAACATAAAGCCAGCTCCCCCTGCTCCACCCTGCATTCCTTGATACTATGACCTGCCCTTTTATTATCTACATATCAATCTTCTGCTTTGTCTAACAAATGAATTAAGGCCTCCTCCCTATTCCCCCACCCATTCTGCTCATTTAACATATTCTTTCCTACCCTAAAGACTGCAGGGTATTATTAATCCTACCAGTTAAATCCCTAGCAACAGTTGCTAAGGAAGTCCCTACCTTTCCCAACTCCCTTTTACCTTTCTTCACCCCTTTCCTAACCAAATATGGTATTGTCAAGCCACTTCCATTTCCGATTTGACTCTTCCATGTTCCGACTGAGAGACGCAGGCAGTGCACCAGGAGGCTGACAACGGCCATTGTGGTTTGCGCCACGTGGCTTAACCAGGTGTGCTACCACCGGCTCTGGGGCACTCAGATGAATAAAGATTTTAATTGCCTCGCCACCACAAGCTTGGTTCCTGGGTCATCTCTCTTTCGCATCACTAGCCCGATAAAAGTCCTCCCAGATCTTCTCCAAGTGACTTGGTGTCCTTGATCAGTTTCCTCTCCATAGGGTGTTTGGAAACATCTTTGAAAAGTTATAAATGTACACAGATAACATAATTTAAGGTCTATGGAATCACTTAATCAAACTGGGAAGAGTTTTTTAAAAAATTTATTTGTTACTGGATAAAGAGAGAAATTGAGAGAGAATGGGGAGATAGAAATAAGAGAGACAGAGTGACACCTGCAGACCTGCTTCACTGCCTGTGAAGTGACTCCCCTGCAGATGGGAATCTGGGGGCTTGAACCAGGATCCTAAATGGTCCTTGCACTTTGTACCACCTGGGCTTAACCCACTGCGCTACCACCAGACTCCCTACTGGGGAGAATTTCTATCTCTACCACATGATGTCTTCCTGTCTTTGCCTAAACTGTCCTTCTATTCATTTTGTCCTCTCTAATATCTCTTAACAAAGTTGTCTGTGTTTCCCTATAAACGTTTTGAACATATCATTGGATTTATTCATTAACAAAACAATGGTTTGGAACTCTTGCAGATAGCATCTCCTCCTCATTGATGTTGTACATCATGTCCATTCATACTATACTAGACTGTTTTGCTAAATGTTCATTAGCTTTTAAAATTAGTGCATGGACTAATTTGGGGTATCCATTTAACTGATTGTGTCATACAAATGATGACAATTCTATTTTCCTCCTTCCAGCTCTTTTCCTCATACTTTTTTCTCATTAGTGCACTATGATCTTGAATATAATATTAAATAGAAATAATATTACTTCATTATTATAGAAATAATAATACTTCATTATTATCCTTCATTATTAGACAATTCCAAAAGCAATATTCTCAATGTTAGTCACTTTACAAAAATATTTAGTCTGTGTGTGTTATATTCTTATTTTTCATTTATACTTGGTCTTTCAAATGCATGGCTGTTGAATTTCATCAAATGACCTTTATCTATTCAGAAAGCAAGTTTTATTTAATTCTATAACTTGGGTGTATAAATTCCCCATCTCTGCTCACCCAATAAATTCAATTTCCTTGTGAAGTACTGTCAAGTTTATATATAGGTGTCTGAGAGTCCAGTGCCTTATCCACTGCCCCATTTCCTGGGTTGTGTGCTTTTCTGTCCTCGGTGACGATTTTGATGACTTGATCTTCCTGATTTTAATACATTTTAACATTTCAGTCTCTTCTTTGTGATTGGTATTTTTGTGTTTGTGTCCAGTGTAAGAACATTTTTTTATGTCAGGATCATGAGATATTTTCCTTTATGAATTTTATTGTCTTAGGACTTAATCTTAGAGTTACAGTAGACCTGTATATTGTGCAGGGGAAATCGATTTTTCTGGCTCAGGGGAATCAGGACAGGGGCTAGTAAAGGGAAAAAATGCTTAGTGGTAGTACATAAGATTTGCATGTGTGAAGCCCTAGGCTCAGTCCCAGACACTTCATGTGTCAGAGGTGAGCTCTACTCTACATGCAGCACCACCCTCTTTCTCTCTCTCTGTCTCTTCTTATCCCCTCTCCCCCTCTCTCTCCCTCTCCTTCCCTCCCTCTTTTCCCTCCCTTCTTCTCTCTCTCTTTCTCATAAAAGATATATCTTTAAAAAGATGGATTTTTTATGACTTTTCAGTGATCTTTACCCAACTACCATGCAGTGTCATAAATCTGTCTTCTTCTCTTTCTCTGCCTTTGTAGTTCTATCCTATTTTCTCAATTGCCACTGCTTTACAATACACCTTGATGCATGCATGTCAATATACCTACAAGTTTAAACCCTCCATCCCTGTTCTTCTTATTTAATACTGCCTTGGTTATTCTTGGTTCTCTCTATCTCTGTATAAACATTTTAAATGTTTATAAAAATCTCCAGGAAAATTAACTGAACTTTTATAAGGATTAACCTATAAATGAAAGTGCTTAAGTTAATATGTAGTTTAATTCATGAACACATTTTTGCCATTTACCAGTTGATATTGTATGACTACCATCATCACAGCCAACTTTAAGGTAGCAACATGTATGTTTCAGGACTCAGCTAGGAAGAGTTGCCCAAAGTTAGTTCTTAGGAGAAGTTGTAAATAAGAACCGCAGCATATAGCCCTCAACTGAATTAGAACTTCTTTTACATTCTTTTTTTCATGATTTGACCTTTTTTTCTTTTTTAATTTTTTTTATTTTATTTATAAAAAAGAAACACTGACAAAAACCATAAGATAAGAGAGGTACAATTCCACACAATTCCCACGACTAGAACATCGTATTCCATCCCCTCCCTTGAAAGCTTTTCTATTCTTTATACCTCTGGGAGTATGGACCCAGGGTCATTATGGGGTACAGAAAGTGGAAGGTCTGGCTTCCCCGCTGAACATGGGTATTGACAGGTCAATCTATACTCCCAGCCTGCCTCTCTCTTTCCCTAGTGAGGCCTTTTCTACATAGGTTTTCTACAGATGAACATGAATAGCCTTAGTCTTTAAGCATGATTGCAAATGTTATCTTATATTACATTTAAGTTTGTGTTTTATAATTTTTATGGTGTATACATAAGATCACCAAGTATAGAAAGATAGGCAAGTATGTAGGGAATGCCTCATTTGCGACAACATTATAATAAAGGAAAAAAATCATCTTGATTTGTTTTGGTACACTGACTTATTTCCGAAAGTCTTGCCAAATTCACACATTAATATTAATAGTTTACATATATTTTTCATTCTTCTTGAATATAATCATTTCATTTTCCAATAACTACTGTTGCAGTTCAGAGGTACTTCACTGGCTAGAGCTCTGCACTTAAAAGTATATATTTCAGAGTAATATTCTTGATATTCTTGGTATTCTTCATATCCTACTTTGTGCTTACTCAGGACCCAGGATGGGCCAGATGTGGCTGTGGGAACACATGGCTCACAGCAGCAGAGAGGCAGTTGACAAGAGTGATTTTTATAATAGAAATCAATAGCAGAGTACACATGATGGGCTCAGCAAGGGCAGTGGAAAGAGTGCCAGGGAAAACTTCCTAGAGGAGCTAACAATTAAATTTTAAACTCTGAGCAGCCTGGTGATGGAGCACCTGGTTGACCACACATGTTACACATCATAAGGACCCAGGTTCAAGCCCCAACTTGCCACCTGCAGAGGGAAAGCTTCATGAGTGTTGAAGCAAGCCTGCAGGTGTCTCTCTGTCTTTCTTACTCCCTATCTCCCTCTTCCCTCTCTATTTCTGGCTGTCTCTACCCAATAAATAAAGATAATAAGACAATTTTAATAAATAAACTGAACTCTGAAGTAGGTGTTACAAGGTAAAAGCCAGACAAGAAGGCGAATGAGAATTTGAGAGCATGTCTGCAGTTGAAAGCAATTTGGATGTGCAAGGAACAGCCCAGTGTTCTGCACCGTTGCATTCAAGAAGAGCAAGAGAGTCAGTCTGGAAGACCAGTCAGAGCCTAGTAGTAAAAAGCCTGATATGTAAGTTGAAGGGGCACAGAGCATGGTGGGACAATGAAGGACTTTTGGGAAAAAGTCCTTTGTTATTCTAGCTCATAAAATGAACTAGAAGGTATCTCTGCCTAGTCCACAGTTTTATCGAGATGGACCTTCATGTAGTTTCTTTTATTCACTCTGCTCAGTGTTTATAGTATTTCTTACGTCTGTCATTTAATATCTTTTGTTATTTCCAAAAACATCTCAGATACATTACTATCTTCAAAAATTCCATTTGAGGGCCAGAAGATAGCTCAGTGGGTAGGGTGTCACCTTTCTCTCTTCATAAGGAGTAGAGTTCAATCTCCCAGGCCCCACCTTCAGGGAGGAACCTTCGCCTATGGTGGAGTAGGGCTGCAGTTGTCTCTATCCTTCTCTCCCACTCTAACCTGCTTCCCTCTTAATCATTCTCTATTTTGATAAAAAATATAAATAAAGAGGAAGAGGAGGAGGAGGATGAAGAGGAGTAAAGAAAGAGTGGGAAAAGTCACTGTGCTGGGGTTAAGGATAAGTGTCAAGTGTCAAGATAAGGTCAAGTGCTAGAGTTAAGAATAAACGTGGTGGCAATATTTTTCTTTAAATAGCTTTTTCAAGGGCCAGGCAGTAGTGCACCTGATTAGCACATACACTACAGGGCTCAAGGACCCATGTTCAAGCCCCTGGTCCCCACCTGCAGGGCAAAAAAGCTTCATGAGTGATGAAAGAGTGTTGCAAGTGTCTCTCTGCCTCTATCCTTCTTTATCTCCCCACCCCTATTAATTTATCTGTATATTCAATCATAAATAAAATAGCTCTTTTAATTCTTCATTTTCACTGTATTTTGAAGGGATTTTTATTTTTGTTTTTGACATATTTTTATGACTCCTACTGGCTTTCTCATTGTATTTTAAATATTGAATGCATTTATCACATTTTCTTTTTTACTAGTGATTTAAAAATGATTGACAAGTTTATATGGTAAGAGGGGAACAGTTCCGCACAGTTCCCACCACCAGAGTTCCATATCCCCTCCATTGGAAGTTACCCTATTTTTATCCCTCTGGGAGTATGGACCAAAACCAGAAGGTGAGAGTTTTGGCTTCTGTAGTTGCTTCTCCACTTGAAATGGACATTGACAGGTCAATCCACACCTGTTCCTGTCTTTCCATAGTGGGTTATGGCCCTGGGGAGGTGGGGTTTCAGGACACATTGGTGTTATGTTTTCCCAAGGAAGTCAGGCTGGTGTCATGGTGCATCTGCAACTTAGTGTGTGAAAAGCATTAAGATATAAAGAAGAACGAATTGTTTAGTAATAAGGATATAATATAGCAGATGAAATTTGGGGTCTTTAGGTTGGAAGGAGCTAGGAATTCTATTTTAGGTATATTCCAAGAGGCCCATGACTTAATTTTTGCCAGATCCCCACAGCTAACATGCAAGTGGGCTAACAGTGTTGTTTAGGAAGATGGTGTCAGAGTTGGGAACAGGACTAGAAAGCTGGATTAGGGCAGAGTAGCTCCCAAATATGAGGAAAGTATGTAAGTACCATTAACTGTAAACACCATCAATCTGGCCTAGGGCTCATGTCTACTCATGTTTATCACAGGAGCCTGTGTAACCTCTGCATCCTTGTCAGTCTGAGCTCACATACAATGGTCATAGCTTGAAACATTCTAGGCTACACTCATTTCAAGACCTGTTTTTCAGAGAGTGCAGCATTCCCTACCATTGTTGTTCTATATTGAGAAAAAGGTCCTGTAAAGAACCCCAAGAGGTTTCATAATGTTGTTCCTCATGGAGATGCCCAGTGATGGTGGAGAGAGGGATCTGTTAGAGGTCTAGGACCATCATATCTATGTGGAAATCCCAGGATTCCCTGACTAAGACCCCATGATGGGGTAGCCTGGTAGTGACCAAAAGGGCCATCATTAGAGCATGCCAGTCTCTTGCGTTATCCAGCTTTTGTAGTTCTTACTTTATCTGGCAAGGTTAGGCTTAGAGTGATTGAGAGAAACAAATAAGAAGTACATAAGGAGAGTATCTGGGTTTAAGTAGAAACTACTTGACTAGGTGTTTTATGGTGTCTTTTGGGGGTCTTTCTTTTCTTTTCTTTTTCTTTTTCTTTCTTTGCCTCCAGGGTTATCTCTTGGGTTCGGTGCCTAGACTATGAATCCACTGCTCCTGGAGGCCATTTTCCTCATTTTGTTTCCCTTGTTGCTATTATTGTTATTGTTGCCATTGCTACTGTTGTTGTTGGATAGGACAAAGAGAAATCAAGAGGGAGGGGAAAACACAGAGGAGGAGAGAAAGACACCTGCAGGCCTGGCTCACCACTTGTGAAGCGAGCCCCTGCAGGTGTGTTGGTCTATTTACATAATTATTATTTTGTCTGAGACCTGCTCTGTCTGCAGGGCACTGGTTTAATCCCCACTGGTTCGCACTCTCTTTTCGCTCCACCCCCTCTCCCAGTCACAGCCTGTTTTCCACCCTACCACTCTCTTCCTGGAGAGTATAAATGCAGATGAATAAAGCCAGCATGGCATGGCATTGCATTGCAATGCTTCCCAGCTCAGCCATGAGTCCCTGGTCATCTGTCTCCCACCCGCGAAGCTATCCCGGCATTTGGTGCCCGAACAGGGACTGAACAGGGACCGGCATATGGTGCACCAATGTGGGACCTAACCAACCCATCCCCCAGATAAGTAAACTTGGCTACCCATCCACCATGCCATGAGCTGCCTTTCTACTTAAGAAGTTTCTCAAAGCCTCTACTCTTTCTTCATGAGACAGTTTCTCTGTCTCTGGAACATTTTGCTCCAGGCCACACTTCGATTCCTTATGACCATGATCGTAGAGCTTGGGAGATGTGCGGAGATTTCCCCTGGGACTTTCTGGACTCCCTCTTCCATGTTTCCCATGGAGAATGACTACTCTAACTTGAAGAGCATTGTCCAGTATGCTGGCAGTCCATGAATGGAGACACGTGGTTAATTCTACCCTCCTGATTCAATTCTTACTTTGATGGGAAGACGTTTTTAAAAATGGGTGGCTGCAACAATCCCACAGGAACTGTAAGAAACACCCTAAATGGAATTTTGAAAATCCTTTTGGACTAGGACACCTTCCAGGGACTCATGATGCAACATAGCGAGATCTAAATAATCTGATTCAAGGTGAAGAAAAAAACAAAAACTACCTACTGCTTTTCTCTCACTTCCCCCCTCATTGTTCTCTCTGAATATCTTAAGTTTGCTGTCTGATTTCAGTTGTGTTTCTTAAGAGAGTGATTTGAATGACTGAATATTTGTATGACATTGACTTTACAAACAAAAAAAAAATGCTGGACACAGCCATGATTTCCAGAGACATCCAGAAACAGTCCAAAATTGTCTTTTTCTCCTTTTATTTTTATTTTTATGTATTAGTATATATGTGAAACATTTAATCCTGAAAATTGTATGAGTATGGGCGAGGTAGAGAGTGCAATCATTATGCTAATGGTTCTCATGCCTGAGGCTTCTAACCATGGTTCTTCTATTGAGCTTATACTGTTTAAACAACCTTAAAATCATACTAGAAAGGACTTCCAAAATTATAAAGGTACTTAAACCAATTACAATTGAGTTATCAATTATAGTAAACTTCTAATCTGCTACAAGTTTTGTTTCACAAGTAAGTGAATTGTAGCTGTTGTCTTCACATGAAAAAGCATCTGCTCAAATGGAATCCCTGGAAATCCATTTGGACCCCTGTCCTCTGACATCACCCACAAGATGGCATGGCTACAATGCACCCCCCGAAACCAGTGATGTGACCTGGCATGACCTAGAGAAACTGATTCACAGACTCCAAACTCACTCTCTACAGAAAAGTGGAATTACAGTGGTTGATCTTCCCCATTGAGACAGACAGACTTGCAGCATTTCATCCCCTGGCATTTCTTCCGTGGTCATCTGCTTCAGACTGATGCTTCTATGGAACTTGCTGGTACACCTTTGGACACTCCCTTTATGTTGCTAGGTTTCTCAAAGACTGACCACAGCAGTCCATGGACTTTACAGCCAGCTGCCTTGGGACTCTATAGGCCACGTCCCCTTGCCTGCAGGCCCTGCTCCCAGAGGTAGGAAATCCCGCCTCCTTACTAGGCCCTGCCCCCAGAGGCAGGAAATGCCCTTTGAGGGATGAAACGCCCCCAGAGACAAGAGATGTCCCCAAAGGCAGGAAACACTCTTTCGCCTGATAGGCCCTGCCCTTTGAGGCAGGAAATGCCCTCTTAGGCCTCCCCTTGGCATCACACTGGTTCTTGCTGCTCTCCTATTTGTTCCTCCATGTCTTATGCCAGTTCTTTTGAAAACGCCTGCATGACATAAGTTTCTGTTCACCCCACACTCCTGATACTATGGCTATTAGTTTGAAAGAAAGGGGGAGATGTTTGTCCATTTACATAATCATTATTTTGTCTGAGACCATCCCTGTCTGCAGGGCATTGGTTTAATCCCCACTGGTTTGCACTCCGTTTTTGCTCCGCCCCCTCTCCTAGCCACACCCTGTTTTCCACCCTACCACTTCCTTCCTGGAGAGTATAAATGCAGATGAATAAAGCCAGCATGGCATGGCATGGCATTGCATTGCACTGCTTCCCAGCTCAGCCATGAGTCCCTGGTCAACTGTCTCCCGCCTGCAAAGCTAGCCCGGCACAGGTAGGGATCCGGGAGCTCAAATCCAGATCTTTATGCCAGTCCTTGCTCTTGGCACCATGTGCACTTAACCCACTGCACTGCAGCCTGGCCCCCCTTTTTTAGATCTTTCTAAATGCTTGGGGCACTTACTGAGTCAGTGTACACTATTGCGCACTTTTACTTTAAGGTGTATATCTCCCCCTAACTTAGGGATACATGTGCCCTGTCTTATGGGCTCTGGTCTATATCTAGGTTTTGTAACTTTGCTAGGAGGTGTGCCACCTGAAATAGAATTAAGGAGTCCTGTGAGCTAAGAAAGGTCTCACCAGATTGTCAGAGATTTAGGACTGACATCCCAGTCCTGGCATCTCTGGACACAGTCTGAAGTGAACTATGCCAAAGTGGCACTGGTTGCATTAATTTGATTGAAATCAGCAGATGCAGGATAGAATGGTCTGGGTCACGAGAAGCATGAAGGAAAAGAGCAAAGTCCCAGAGGTTCCAGGACTGGGAGAAATATGGATTTATAGAGAATGAGGAAGGTTTTTTGTTGTCTTAGAACCTAAGAAGGCAATAGATAATTATTATTATAATTAAATTATTTGGGAATTTGGCTTACTTCGAAAATGGCATAGTTAGGATTTAGTGTACCATATAGGATCTTACCATGAGTTATGTCATTTAATGCTATTTACAAATAACTACATCTTATATATTGACAAGACCAGTTACTTCTGGTCTTCTTGGCTTAAGATTATAGGTTATTATTAGAAATGTATTAACAATTTAAGGCCAATGTTAATATTCAATCAGTTTACCACTTTGAAACCCTGAGTGCTTAGGTTAAAGGAATAAGTACTCAGAAATGATGTCTATGCATTAAAAAGCTTAAGTCATTCAATCAATTTCCTCCCTCATATTGATTTAATAGTGATTTGTAAGACTGTGAGTTAATAGGAGTGTATATTAGCATCATTCCCTTTATCAAAGGTCTATGTCCCTACCCCCAACCCTCTACAGTGGAGCTGAAAACCTACCCTCCCCACCCACCCCCCCAAGTTTTTTACTTAGGTGCAATACTCCAAATTCAGTCAAATTTTGCTTTGTGCGGGGTCGGGTGGTAGCACAGTGGGTTAAGTACATGTGGTGCAAAGTGTGCAAGAACCAGCATAAGGATCCTGGTTTGAGCCCCTGGCTACCCACCTGCAGGGGGTCAATTCACAGGTGGTGAAGCAGGTCTGCAGGTGTCTATCTTTCACTCCACCTCTCTGTCTTCCCCTCCTCTCTCCATTTCTCTCTGTCCTATCCAACAACGATGACAACAATGGCAACAACAACAATAACTACAACAATAAAACAAGGGCAGCAAAAGGGAAAAATAAAGAAATATTTTATTAAATTCTGCTTTGCATTTCCCTTTCTGTTCTTTTCCAGATACTGTTTATGAGTGGGATCATCCCATACTCGCCTTCATCTTTCTGGCTTCTCTCGCTTATCATAATTCCTTCCAGCTGAATTCAAGTTGGGTCAAAGAAGGTAGATTCATTATTCTTAATAGCTGAGTAGAATCCCATTGTGTATGTACTACAACTTTCTCAGCTAATCATCTATTATTGGATACCTAGATTGTTTCCATGTTTTGGCTATTATGAATTGTGCTGCTATGAACATAGGTGTACACATTTTTTTAGATGGTTGTGTTTGACTCCTTAGGATATATCCTTAGGAGAGGAATTATTGGGTCATAAGGAATGTCCATTTCTAGCCATGTGAGGTTTCTCCAGGCTGCTCTCCACAGGGCTTGGACAAATTTACATTCTCACCAGCAGTGCAGAAGGGTTCCTTTCTCCCCACAACCTCTCTATCATTTGATGTTGCTGTCATTTCTGATGTATGACATTCTCACAGGGGTAATGTTCTCATTGTTGTCTTTATTTGCATTTCTCTAACAATTAGTGACTTGAAGCAATTTTTCATGTATCTATTGGCTTTTTGTATCTCTTCTGTAGTGATTATTCTGTTCATGTCCTCTCCCCACTTTTGAAATGAGTTATTTGATTGGTTTTTTGTTGCTAATTTTGGTGAGCCCTTTATGTATTTTGGTTATTCCTTTTTTGTCTGATGTGCAGTATATAAAGATCTCCCATTCTATGAGGAGTCTCTTTGTTTGGATGATGGTTTCTTTTGCTCTCCAGAAGCTTTTCAATTTGTTGTAGTCCTATTGGTTTATTTTTGTTTTAGTCTTCCTTGCAATTGGGTCTCTATCATCAAAATACCCTTGAGATTTAGACAGGAAAGAGTACCACCAATAGTTTCCTCTAAGTATTTGATAGTTTCTGGCCTAACATCCAGGCCCTTGATCTATTTGGAGTGTAATTTTGTTTCTGGTGAGAGAAGTGTTTCATTTTCATTCTTCTGCATGTTCCAACCCAAATTTCCTAGCACCATTTATTGAAGAGACCCTCCTTTCTCTACTTAATATTTTGGATGCCCTTATCAAAATATAGATGTTCATAGGTGTGGGGAGTTATTTCTGGGCTTTCAATTCTGTCCCACTGATATGTCTATCAGGCAGTTTTGATTATGATGTTTTATATTTTGAGATCCAGGAGTATGATGCCTTCATTTCTGTTTGTTTTTCTTAAGTTTATTTGAGCAATTCTATGTGTTTTCTGGTTCCAGATTAATATTTATATTTTGTTCTATTCTATTAAAGAAAGTTTATGGAACCCTAATGGGCATCATGTTTAATTTATATATGGCTCTGAGTAGAATACTCATTTTGATAATGTTAACTCTTCCAATCCATGAGCATGGGATATCTTTCCATTTCTGAGTATCATTTCCTTCCTATTTACTTGAATAGAGACTCATAGTTTCTAGTATACAAGTCTTTCACTTCTTTGGTTGGATTTATTCCTAGATATTTTACTGATTTTGCCACTGTAGCTGTAGTGAATGGGAGTAATTTCTGGATATCTTCTTCTTCTGACTTAGTGTTTGCATAATGGAATGCCACTGATTTTTGTGCATTAATTTTGTAGCCTGACATCTTGATATATTGCCTAACAATTTCCAGAAGTTTTCTGATGAATTATTTAGGTTTTTCTATGTATACTATTATATCATTAGTCACATTTTCTTTAAAAGTTGTCTGACAAATCCAACAACTGGGTTTTGTGTAAGTCTATTTACATTGCTAATTTTATTAATATCCAGTCATTACTTGTTCATCTTCATTGAGCTCTGGGTTCTCACATAGAGTGTTGTAAAGATTATTTCAGCCACTGGATATGTTACCTTTCTACAGAAGCATTGTTTTTCTCAATAGGTCAAGCAATTAAGCAATCTTCCTCATCCAATAAGAGATCAGGTTAATTGAACATTGCCCACGGGCTTTTTGGTGACTGATTTGTTTAGCCTAACCCTTCATCTATGTCCCAAAGCACAGAGTATGTGGCTTCTCCATACTTAAGCCCCAGAATACTTCCCCAAGTCCTAATTTTCACCCAGTCATCAGCACCAGTTTTGCTACCTAAAGCTCCAGGGATCTGTAACAAGTCTGCTCTGCCTGTCACCTTTAACCACAGGGAACAAATCAACAAATACCTGGAAAGGAAAGACTGTCAGATGACAAACTCTGCTTTGTGTGTTTCTCTCTAGAATTTTAACTACAGGCTGGGTACTACTCCAATGTCGTCACACAGATTATTGATGCAGTTTTTTTTTTTTTACCTTTATCAATAGAGACATCCTGAAACACATTAGTCTGCCATAGATGAAAGTGAGAAAAAAATCACCACTTTATTATTATACTTATTTTTTAAAAGCGTTTTTATTATTATATGCGTGAACAAGTGAGGTACAATTAGTAAGCTGCTGCCAATAAACTTGACAAAATAAATAAAAAATTACTTGAAATATATAAATTACCAGAGTTGATTTTAGATGAAATAGACAAACTGACAGTCTCAGCCTTCTTACAGAATTTGAGTTTTTTTATGGAGGCCAGATTCTGTAAACTGAGTATTGGCTTGGCTATGTACAGCAAATGGCATTCAAGTCTTCAACAACTTGGAGAAAATCTAAGCTTGTCAGACAAAAAGGGAACTACAAAAACTGGAAAAGGGCAAGAAACTTCATGATGCTATTTTGGCCAATGTCAGGCTACCTCATCACCTGGGGTCCTACTAAGGGAATCCTTAGATTCTCCCAGAGATATTATGGGCCTAGACTTTCACCAGGAAAGTCATAATAAGCCCTCTTGTGGGCATCTCTAGGACCTTGCCCTCACTATAAAGTAGCAATGGTCAGAACTGACCCACTTCTCAAAGGATGGCTGGGTCAGACTGCTCTGTTACTTGAGGAAGACTGGTCCTGAAATGAGTGTAGCCGAGAATGTTCCCAGCTGTAACCATGGATTGTGAGTTCAGACTGACAGGGACTTGAAGGTTACACAGGCTTCTGTGCTAAATATGAATATTACAGGGACCCCGGGTCAGATCACTGTGGCTAACAGTTAAAGATATATATATATAAAGTTTGGGAGCCACTCTCTGCCCTATTCTGGCTTTCGAGTTCTATTATCAACTCTGACAACATCCTCCCAGACAATATTTCTACCAATTCCTATGTTAGCTATCAAGCTCAAGCAAAAATTACTAAAGTCATAAGCCCCTAGAAGCATACCTAAAGTAAACATCCTAGCTTTTTTCTGCTCTTGAGTCCCAATATTCATCTGCTTGACTCCTACTCTTTAGTTTCTATTTATTAAATATTTTGTCCTATCTCATATGTCAGCTACCAAATTACAGATGCTACTATGACTACATCCTGAATTCCCTGGGCAGAGGACCTCACCAATGTGTCCCCAAACTTCACTACTTCAGAGCCCTACCCCACTAGGAAAAGATAGAAATAGACTGGGATTATGGATCAATCTGATAATACCCATTTCTAGTGGAGAAGCAATAACAGGAGCCAGAACTCCCACCTTAAGCACCTCCAAAATCATTTTTTGTCTGCTTCTCCAGGAAGTGGATGTGGGGAAAGATCTCACCCCAGGTCCTATACAAGGAGCCCTTGGATGCCCCCATAAATACTATGGGTCTAGACATCTAATAAATCCCTCTCTCTACCATCACTGGTCAAAGCCATTGGGAATGTTATCATAAGGACTTTCATAGGCTTCACCAGGACCATACCCTCCCTATGAACTAGCAGTGGTAGGGACCACCCACTCTTCAATGGTAGGCTGGGTCATCCTACTCTGTTGTTCAAGGAAGACTGGTTCTGAAGTGAGTGCAACCTAGAATATTCCCAGCTGTGACTACAAACTGTGAGGTCAGTTTGATAGGAGCTCAAGGGCTATACAGGATCCTGTGCTAAATATGAATAGATATGGGCCCTGGGTTAGATCATTGTGGTAAAGTTCAATAAATCCATATCTATATATCAATATATCTGTATCTAGATAGATAGATAGATAGATAGATAGATAGATAGATAGATAATGTCTTCTTCAAGTTTGAAAGCAACTCTCTGCCTTAATCCTGCTTCTTAGTTCTACTACCCATTCTTACACCATCTTCCCTGACAGTGTTTCTAGTCCATCCATATGTTAGCTATCAAGCTCAAGCAAAGATTATTAAAACATAAGCTCCTAGAACATCCATAAAATAGACTTCCTAGCTTTCTTCCACACAAAGGTCCCTACTTTCACCTGCTGGTTTCTGTTTACTAAGCAATTTGTCCTGATTTCCACCTTTCTACATTTCAGCCATCAGGGTGCAGATGCTTCTATGATTACATCTTATTTCCCTGGGCAGATGACCTCACCAATGTGTCCTGAAACCTCACTTCTCCAAAGCCTTACCCCACTAGGGAAAAACAGAAACAAGCTAGGGGTATGAATCAACCCTCCAATGTGTATGTCCAGTGGAAAAGCAATTACAGAAGCCATAACTTCCACCTTCTACACCCCTAAAAGAATTGTGGTCCATACTCCCAAGGGGATAAACAATAGGGTAGTTTCTGATGGAGGGGATGAGACATGGAACTCTAGTGGTAGGAACTGCATGTAATTATACCCCTATTATCTTACAACCTTATCAATCAATATTAAATCGCTAATTTAAAATTAGCAAAAATAAAAACTGAACAACAACAACTAAACAAAAAGGTAGGGGGAAGATGGCCAGAGGCCTCTGGACCCCAGTTCCACCATAACCCAAAACATTTGCCACCAAGAGCCTTTGTTTTTATACCATCACTGAACAAGAAGCAAATCTGGAAAGCATCAGAGGAAGTCAAGCATTGTTTCACTTATCTGAGAGAAGAGGAAAAGGGAAGAATACTTGGAAGTAGTAATATGTGTGGGTGTGACATACAAAAGAAGTGGAGATGGGACCAAAGGAAAAAATATATAGAAGATAGATAGATAGATAGATAGATAAATAGATAGATAGATAGATAGATAGATAGATAGATAGATAGATAGATAGATAGATAGATAGATATAAAGTGAACCCATTATCTGTTACCTTGGAAGAACTATTGAAGTTTCCACTGGAAGGGAAAAGGGACCGAGAACTCTGGTGGTAGGAACAGTGTAGAATTAAACTCCTATTATCTTATCATTTTTTAAATCACTGTTAAACACTAATAAAAATAAATTTTACAGCCAGGAAGGTGTTTCAATTGGTAGACAAAGGAATTGAAGGCATGATTCCCCAAGTTCATTTCTCTGTACTGCATGTGATAGAGCTATTCTCTCTCTCTCTCTCTCTCTCTCTCTTTCTCTCTCTGTAATGTGAAACAAACAAAAATCTTTTTTTTTAAAAAAAAGAATGAAAATTATACTTTAAGACATTCCCACCAATAAAATCTGGGTGTAGATATCTTCATTATCAAAAGTACCAATAGTTAATAAGAAATAACAATACTTCATAAGCTCTTCCGGAAAGTAGAAGAGGAAAAAATACTTCTCAAATGACATTTGAGGTCATTTTTATCCCTCTGGAAAAATACCACAAAGATGTTTGAATTAAAAGGAACCAAAATCCAGTACTCCTCATAAACATGGAAGCAAAATTAGTTAGTCAAACATTATCAACCTGAATCCATTTCATATGTGGAAATGATGATACATTATGACAAATTGTGACTATTCTGGGAATGCAAAGTTGTCTCAATATTTGATCATCAGTCAGTGTAATTAACCATACCACCAGATTAAAGTCAAAAAGTCACAAAGTCATATTATTTCAATAGATAACTACATTTTTTGAAGAAAATCCTAAGCACACTAGGAATTAAACACAACCTCTTTTCTCTGACATTTTAAGAAGTAATCTACCTAAAACCTACAACTGGTAATCCACTTAACAATAAAAGATTTAATATGTTTTCTCTAAGACTGAATAAGACTGTAATGTCAATCTTTATGGCTTTTTTTACACATTAGATTGGATAGTCTGCCTGCTACAGTAAAATAAGAAAAAGAAAAATATAACAATTTTGAAAATTATAAGATTTAATGTAGTCGTTATCTATGTACAATATAGCAAAGAGCCTACAAACAATTGTCTAGAAGTGGTAAATGAGTGTGGTATGACTCCACAATGAGATCAGCATGACTTTGTAGACACTAAAAATGAGAAATTGAAAAAAAAAATTAAAGAGTACTATTAAGGCTGGGTGATGGCACATCTGGTTGAGTGCACATGTTCTAATGAGCAAGGACCTGGGTTTGAGCCCTGGTCCCTACCTGCAGGGGGAAAGCTTTGCAAGTGGTGAAACAGGGCTGCAGGTGTCTCTCTGTCTCTCTTCCACCCCTTTCCCTCTTGATTTCTGGCTGCCTCTATCAAATAAATAAAGATAATTTTAAAAAAGAGTACTACTGAATATTTACTATAGTACTAAAAAAAGGCTAGTTTAAAATCTAATAAAGTAAAAGCAAGATTTGTAAGCTGATTACTACATAACAGTAAGGAAATAAATCAAAGAAAACATTAATAAATGGAGAAGTATGCCAGATGTAAAGATTGAAACATCAATATTGACAGGATATCAACTATTCCTAAATCAACCTATAGCTTTCACAGGATATCAACTATTCCTAAATCAACCTATAGCTTTCACAGGATATCAGCTATTCCTAAATCAACCTATAGCTTTCACAGGATATCAACTATTCCTAAATCAACCTATAGCTTTCACAGGATCCCAGTCAAAGTCCCTGCAGCCTTTAGGGAGAGGGACATTGAAATCACCAAACTGGTTCTAAAATTTATATGAAAGATCAAGGAAGATAGACAATCCAAAATAATGTTTAAAGAAGACAAAATAGGAAGATTCCTAGTACACAGTTTCATGACTTACTATAAAATAAAAGCATCATGACAATATAGTCTTGATAAAACGCAAAACCTCTAGGCCAGTGGATCAGAATAGACAATAGTCCTCTATCGCTCATTATTCTACCTATAGCTAGTTAACTAGCTTTAAATAAAGATGTCAAGGGAATCCACATAGAATAGTCATGTTACAATGGGATGTAAGAATAATTCGGTTCTGTCTGTAGAGGAAAAAAAAAAGAATATTTGCCTCAATTAGTGCCTTACACCATATAAAAGTTTTACCTATAGGAAAGCTATAGGAGGGGATGGGATAAGGAGATCTGGTGGTGGGAATTGGGAATTGTGTGGAGTTGTACACCTCTTATCCTATGGTTTTGTTAATGTCTCCTTTTTAAAATAAATTTTTAAAAAGTTTTACCAGGAGATGAATCATAGACCTGAATGAAAAATCTAAAAGTGTGAAACTTCCAGCTGAAAATAAAAGAAAGCACTTGTGACCTCAGGATAGGTAACTAGTTTTTAGATAGATCCCCCATTAGCATAATTCATGAGAGAAAATAATTGATTCATTGGAATTCATCATAATTAAAAAATTGTTTTTTGAAGAAACTAAGAATACAAAAATATAAACCAGAGATTGAAATACAAAAGTTTGTACCATGGCAAAACACTGGTTTAAAATATATAAGAAATTCTTGAAGTATAATAATAAGAAAATAAATTACTTCAGTTTTCTTTTTTTTTTTTTTTAATAGGTAAAGCAATTGAACAAAACCATCATGAAAAAAGAGATACGGATGTTAAATTAGCACAAGAAGAGACACTGGACACTATTCATCATTCGGGAAATAACAAATTAAAACCAAGTGAGATGCTGTTATACAACTGTAAATGGTTAAGTAAAATATAATTTGGAAAAGTACCAATAACACCATTTCTGGCATGGATTTGGACCAGTGAGGACTTACTCCCATTTTCCTGACAGGAATGCAAAATGGTGCAGCCACTTAAGAAAGCAGTATGACGATTTCTTTTGAAGTCAAATGTACAATTAGAGAAACAATTCAACAAATTCCACATCTGGAAATGTATTCAAGATAAGATTGTATTATCACACAGACACCCTTGTGTTACTGTTTACTGACATATTATTCACACATGCGAGCTCTGTAAACAAAGGCTTGCCTCCTGCTGAATATATAAGCAAATCATGATCTATTGGGTTGCCAGAAGAGTCAAGTCATGATGCATTTTTGCATAGAAAAATAGAGGGCTGGTGGTGGCACACCGGATTAAGTGCACATATTGAAACATAAAGACCCATGCAAGGATCCCTGTTCAAGCCCCCAGCTCCCCGTTGTATCACAAGTAGTGAAGTAGGTCCACAGGTGTATATCTTTCTCTCTCCTTCTCTATCTTCCCCTTCCTCTCAATTTCTTTCTGACCTAACCTCCCCCCCAATAAAAGTCACAGAAGCAATGGGTTCATAGTGCAGCAGTAACCCTGGAGATAAATAATAAATAAAATAAGTGAAAAGAAAAATGTTTGTGACTTTTATGACAGTTCAATATTACTATGATGAACTACTACTCAGCAACAGAAGCAAACGAATTACTACCAATTTCAAGAATATAGATGGACCTCAAGTGCATTTAGCTGAATTAAAATCCAGACACAGTGGCCTATGCAGTGTGTGATTCTATTTATGTGACAGAGTAGCAAAATCAGAAACTATTAGGAGAAGAAATAGACCTGTGTTTGCCAGGGAGTAGGGGCAAAGAGAGGAGTTGACTATAAAGAAATCTTAGAAGGTGACAGAAATTTTGTTTTGATTGTGGAAGGAATTATATGATATCATGCTGTCAAAAATCCATATACTTACACACTTAAGAGTGTGACTGGGCTGGGGAGATAGCATAATGGTTCTGCAAAAAACTTTCATGCCTGAGGCACTGAAGTCCCAGATTAAATCCCCAGTATCACCATAAGCCAGAGCTGAGCAGTGAACTCCTCTCTTTGTCTCTCTCTCTCTCTCTCTTTCTGTCTCTCATTCATTAAAATAGATAAAATAAATGAAGTATTTTAAAGGGTATTAATTTACATTTTAAATAAATATAACCAGTTTTAGTTTTTATTGCCAGCAGGGTTATCAGTAGGGCTCAGTGCCTGCATGATGAATCCATAGCCACTGATAGTCACTATTTTTTTCTTCTAAAAATATTTTTGAGAGAAACAGAGATTAAATTGAGATGCAACGGGGGGAGAAACACCTGCAGCATTGCTTCACCCCTTGTGAAGTTCCCCACTACAGGTAGGGACATGGGGCTTAAAGCTGAGTCCCTACTCTTAGTATCCTGTGTGCTCCACTGGGTTCACTACCACCTGGCCCCAACAAACATAATTTCAAGAGGTGCTAACTAGCTTCTTTTTAAAATGTATCTTTTCTTGGGCAGGAGAGATAGCATAATGGTTATATAAAATAAGACTCTTATGCCTGAGGCTCCAAGGTTCTCCATACAATAATAGCCAAAGCTGAACAGTGCTCTAGTATAAATAAATAAGCAGATAAATAAATAAATAAATTTTCTTTCTAATTTCTTCTTCTCATTGCTTTTTGCACTTCATAATCTTACTTGAATAATCATCTTGCATGAGATGTTCTTTGACTAGACTAAGTAGGTTTACACTATAGTTCTTTCTTGCTCTGAGCAGAGCAGAAATGGAGTGTATAAATCTTGATAAGCTTTTATAGCATAAAATACAGGAAAGGAGTCAAGTCTCTAGCCTGGACTTCTCTGAGGGACCAATTATAAATTATAACTGTCATGGGGTGTGTTTCCAGTTTCTTTCCTGTATTACTGGCCATGCCTTTGCCCTGCATCTGATCTGCTCTCTGTTGGGTGGGGTGGCTTCTGACTTTATCACTCCCTCACACTTTCTTCCTTGATCAACAGGCTAAATAAACTTTATGTAGCTCCTTGTACTCATTCTGGTCAAGCTTGAGGTTCTAAAAAGCATTCAATTATCTTGAAATTATCCTCTTATCCATTTAAGCCATAAATTAAAAAAAGAAATACATCATTGTGGGTAAAATTCCCCTACAACTTCAAGTCTTTGTCTATTTCATATACTTACTATCTTTGGCTCTATCAGTATTTACTTGTGTTTCATGCTTCTTCATTGTTTATACTTGCAACTGTACTGCTTTTGTTACAGACACTAAGTTCTTGAATATACCTGTGGACTCTGACCCTTGTCTGTTTTCTGTATCTCTTGCATCTGCTTTTATCTGTAGTATTGAATAGTGCTCTCTCCCTGTTTTTTTAAAGTTTGTTTTTCTGCTGTGTACAGTATTACCAGAAGTGGCCACAGTGAAGTGTGCCTGACCTGCATACTGTCCCTTCCTACCTTGACTCTGCACTCTGCCATTTTCTTGGCTTTACTTTGGGATCAGTGGTAAATGGAACACAGACAGAACTTGAAGGAGCTTCGTACTGGAGCTTGTATAATCTTACTGCACGTGGAACCCTGAGATCTTGGTATGAACTCAACTCTATGCCTACTAAGTGGCCAGCTGCTTAATATTTCACTGTCTTTCAGCCACCAAGTTGCAGATGCTACTATGTTTCCGTCCTGGCCTCACTGGTCAGATGGCCTCACCAGGTAATCCCAGAACCCCACTTCTCCAGAGCCCTCCCCCATCTGGGGAACTATAAAAACAGTCTGGGGTGTGGATCCACCTGCCAAATGCCCATGTCCAGCAGAGATGCAAATACAGAAGCCAGAACTCCCACTTTCTGTACCCCCAAAAGAAGTTTGGTCCATACCCCCAGAGGGGGGAGAAAACAGGGGAAGATGACTGGACCTGAAACATCTGTCACTACAATTGTTTGTTTGTATACCATCACTGGACAGGAAGCAAATCTAGAAAACACTAGAGGAAGTCAGACACTGTTTAAGTCAGTTAACTGAGAGAGCAGAGGGGGGAAAAAGGAAGGAAATGCAAAAGTAGTAACAGGTGTAGTAGGTATGATTTAGAAAAGGTGTAAAGGCAAGACCACAGGAAAAAAAAAGGGCAAAATATAGATAGATATAGATGATATGGATATAGATATAGATAACCCATATCTGTGTCTTTGGGTGAATTATTGCAGTTTCTAGCAGAGGAGGATGTGGACACAGAACTATAGTGGTGGAAATGGTATGGAATTATATCCCTATTGTCATCATATAATTTTGTAAATCACTATTAAATCAGTAATAAAAATGTTTAAAAGAAAACACCAAAGTTTCTTTTAAAGGAAATTGATTAAGAAAAATAAATAAATAAAATAATTCTTGGCTATGCTATTTCCTTTTAGGGTTGTTCTGGTAAATGTCATAAGTTTGGGCACATATGCTCAACAGAATCCACCACGGAAACACTGATTTCTTGCTGCTATGAATGAATTAAGATTAAATTCCATTCCATATTATCTAAAATAAACTTCCTAGCTTTTTCCAATATAAAGACACCTAGTTTCATCTGCTATATTCTTACCTTTTGGTTTCTGATTATTAAGCAATTTGTTCTGCTTTGTATCTTAATGCTTTTCAGCCACCAAGTTTCAGATGCTACCTTGACGCCAACCTGATTTCCCTGGGTAGACAACCTCACCAATGTGTCCTGGAACCCCACCTCTCCAGAGTCCTGCCCCACTAGGGAAAGAGACAGGCTGGGGGTATGGATCCACCTGTCAACACCCAGGTCCAGCAGAGAAGCAATTACAGAGCCAGACCTCCCACCTTCTGCATCCCATAACAATCCTGGGTCCATGTTCCCAGAGGGATAAAGAATAGGAAAGCTATCAAGGGAGAGGATGGAATATAGAAATCTGGTAGTGAGAATTGTGTGGAATTGTACCTCTCTTATCCCACAATCTTATCAATCATTATTAAATCAGTAATTTAAAACGGGGGGGATGTTTTTATTATCTAGCGTGCATGCGTGCGTGCGTGCGTGCGTGTGTGTGTGTTCCTTTTTGTTTTTTGGATGTTTTATTGGATTGTTGAGTCTTGTAGGCTATTTTGTGGCACACTATTAAGACCCATAAATGGAAGACTTTGTAACAGGATAATGTATGTGCAATAGATGTTAGTTATTACTTGATATCTAATAAGTAGCCATTATTAAACCTCACTTTCTTGGACAGAATTTGCTTTTTTTTTTTTAATTTCCCTCTATTTTGATGATAGAGAGGGAGAGGACCCGAGCATCCCCGCGGGCACAGATACTAGGATTCTTGACTCCAGATCTCATGCCTGCCAGTCCTGTGCTCCACCAATAAATGGTGGCGTCTGTATTTTTATAATAACCTGAACAGTTTCTGCTTTTTGTAATGGATTGCAGACTTCTTTGTGTTTTCAGAGTTTTTGACCTGCATAAATGTCCCATGATCTCTGGGGGAAAAATAAGAGATACCCTATATAAAATTCACACGTTAGTATCAATGTCTTTTTTTTTTTTTTTTTTTTGCCACCAGGGTTATGTCTAGGGCCCAGTGTCATCAATATGAATGCACCACTCCCAGAAGCCATTTTTTTCCTTTCCTTCTTCCTTCCTTCCTTCCTTCTTTCTTTCCTTCCTTCCTTCCTTTCTTTCTTTTTTTTTTTTTTGATTTCTTTTCTTTTTTATTTCAGAAAACAGAGAGAAATTCAGAAGGGACGATGAAATTAAGAGGGAGAGAGAAAGAAAAACTCTTGCAGACCTGCTTCACCGCTTGTGAAGCTTTCCCCCTAAAGGTGAGGAATGGAGGCTTGAACTCCAATCCTTGCACAAAGTGATGTAAGCTTAACTGAGTATGTGAGTATGCCATCACCCAGCCCCAATGTCAGTGTGTTTCAATGAAAGATTCCTTCCCAGGACAGAATGTATGTCCACTTCACACTGCACCCCGATGTAATATTGCCTGTGCATAATTTATTCATTTGTTGATGAATGAATTAACCTCATTAATAATACTAATTAGATCCTGTGCTGCCTTATTCTAATTCATTATTTATGATTTATTGCAATGATTTGTCTTACTAGTGGGGTAAAAAATGAAACACTTGTTAACTCTTTTGCTACCATTATATTACAGCCAATTTCTCTATAACTACTCCACGCTTTTTCTTTTTAAATTTTCTTTAATATTTCATTTATTTTAGATAAAGAGAGAAAGTGAAAGGAAATGGGAAGCTAGAGAGATACACATACATTTTGAAACATACTGTTTCACCATTAAGGAAGCTTCTCTCTGCAAGTAGGGACTGAGGGAGGGATTGAACCTGGGTCCTTGCACACCATAGCACATATGCTCTACAGGGTGTAACACTGTCCAGCCCTCCAGTACATCTTCTTATGCCTTTGCTGTATTATAGCTGTGGCTAAGGAAGGCTCCATAAGAGCAGAGACAGCTGCTGGGGAGAAGCACTGAGCATCCACTAGGAAGGCAGATTGGTAGTCAGCTAAAGGTCTCTGTGTGTCAAGGCTAGAACTAAGTGACTGCACTACAGAGAAATATCAATCCAGTCTCCTCCACTGACAGTGTGTCATGACCACATATACCCAGGGTTTTGTTTTTTTTCCTTCAGGGTTATTGTGGGCTCAGTGCCTGCATGATGAATCCACTGCTCCTGGAGGCCATTTTTCCCCCCTTTTGTTGCCTTTGTTGTTGCAGCCTCTTTGTGGTTATTATTGCCATTGCTGATGTTGTCATTGTTGGATAGGACAGAGAGAAACGGAGAGAGGAGGGGAAGACAGAGGGGGGGAGAGAAAGATAGACACCTGCAGACCTGCTTCACCGCCTGTGAAGCGACTCCCCTGCAGGTGGGGAGCAGGGAGGCTTGAACTGGGATCCTTACGCTTATCCCTGCGCTTTGCACCACATGCACTTAACCTACTGTGCCACCACCCGACCCCTATGCCTGAACTTAGGGTTTTGATATCTGAACTTAGATCTCAACCCAAGGGCTGAATTCAGTGTCAGGCATCAAATACAGTACCTAGACCTGACTCCACATCAGTTCATTGCATGCGTCTGAGGACCCTCACCTCAGAGAGAGAATTTCACATACTCAACCCCTTCCTCACATCCTACATCATTCCACTCCTCTCTCTCTCACTCCCTCTCTCTCTCTCTCTCTCCCTCCCATAAGCCCTTCTTCCTCCCCTCCCTCCTTCCTTGTCTCTCCCTTATATTATTTATGAGATGTTTTCCTTGCCTTCAAAATTGTCAAAACTTATTTTACATTTCAATAATTAATTCCGCTGCTCAAAATAAAACCTGATACACCAAAGCTTTACTATCGCTGAGCTCTTAATTTGTTTCATCTAGTGGTTGATTGGCTTAGATGTCCCAGGGCCATCTAAAGAAGATTACATAGGAAGCCTATGTCTTCACACCTAAAGGAATCAATCATCTTTATCTAATTGACACTGGCTGGGCACCAGAGTATTGGATTATAAAGGTTTTCTCTTGAAGTCTTGGCAGAGTCAGTGGAGATTTTTCTTTTTTCTTCTCAGCAAGAATGACTGAGTGAGAGGTTACAAAATGCAGACTTGAGACCAGGGTCTAAGACTCTGAGCCTGATCAGGGCTCTATGAACCATCAACTTTTTAAAACTTTTTTAAATTAATTTTGTTTACCTATTTATATGATAGGACTGAGAGAAATTGAGAGGTAATATATATATATATATATATATATACACATACATACACACACACACAGACACACACATATATATATAGAGAGAGAAACTCCTACAGCATTGTTTCACTGCTCATAAATCTATGTATATTGAAAGAATAAAGTTATTTCCTGACTGCCCTCTAAGTAATGTACCTCATTTCTTTATTCCCAGCTTGCTTCATCTACAGTGAAATAATCACCATCTCACCATTTTTCCATGAGAAAACATTGGGTTGGCAAACAAGGTTAGAACAAACCAAATATGGGATTGTAACTCGTGTAATGGAGACTATTCATAGAATTTATTCCCTGATGAAGGTAATGGATGTTTAACTCTTGGTGCTTATAGTGAGGTACACTGAGAAGGAAAATTTGAAGGGGACTCAAACCCGTATCCTTGTGGGTCCTCGTGCTGAATACTATGTGCATTTAACCAAGTGGGCCACAGCCCAGCCCCCTCCGATTTTTCTAAGTTAGAGTACTTTGTGTAACAATTTGGGAATGTTTAAGGAATGATCCCGTTGGTCTGTAATGGGAAATAGAAGAGAGGGTGTACTTGAGGATGAACAGGCAGCAGGACCTTGGAATTAGTCTAGTTATACTCTACCTTGATCCACTTCAGAAATGGTAGAACATAGCACCAAGAGTGTGAGAACTGGAGAAGGCTACATGAACGGAAACTTAGTACTGTGCAAAAAATAGCAACAGACCTTGGGGAATTTCTTTTGATGTCTCTATTCCATATAATTGGATGCCAGTACTTACCTTATAATTCAATGATGCATATAAAGGACATAGAAGAGGCTCACATCATTATCATTATCATTTTCATCATCTCCAAGAGCTAAACTGTCACCAACATCGCCATCACCCTTACTCTCACCATCAGGAGCTAAACTGTCAGTACCATCAAAGGTATCACATCATTCTCAGTGTACCTCACTATAACCACCAAGAGTTAAACGTCCATTACCATCATCTGAAATTAAATTCAATGAATAGCCCCATTACACAAGTTACTGTCCCATACTTGGTTTGTTCTAACCTTGTTTGCCAATCCAATGTTTTCCTATGGAAAAAAATGGTAAGATGGTGATTATCTCACTTTAGATGAAGCAAGCTGGGAATAAAGAAATGAGGTAAATTACTTAGAGGGCAGTCTGGAAATTACCTTGTTCTTTCATTATACACAGCAACATCCTCCACTCCCTGAATCTCCCACCTATACCTGGACCTCATCTCTGAGGTCCCGCTGAGAAGCATGTCCCTGGAAATCCAATGTAGATGCCCCACCTCCCAGACAGCAGGACCTCCCATGGAGCTGTGAGTTCTGTGCTCCCAAAGAGCAGGGCCCCTCAGGAGTTCATGTGTTCAAGCACAACACTTAGAGGTCCTTCATGTCTTACCTGGTACACACATTCTCAAATGTTCTTCCCAACATTAAATGTGCCAGACATGTCAGAAAAACAAAACCACAACACAAGTGATTGCTTAGAAACTCACCCTGTTTTTCCTTTCCCCAGCAGAAACCTGTCCACACTTCAGCGCTTTTACAGCCTTTATTAAGAGAAGCAAGAGCTCAGTCTATTTGATTTATAATTGAAAATCATAAACTATAGCATTCACCTGCTGTTCCTATGCACTGGTGAAATAATACAAGGCTATTTCATCACTCAGCCTCATAATTGGCAAGAACCAGCATCAGTATGCACCCTGGCACTCCCAGAGGCCCACTAACAAGTTGATACAACTGCACAGGCTGGAAAGCAAAAATTTAGTAAAAATATTATTTCGTGCTGAGATATTCTCCAGTCCTAGCTTCATAGGAATTTGCCAGGAGGCACAAGGGCTTTTCATCAACAGGGGATGAAGGAGGGATGGGTTTGGGTCCAGCCCAGGGCATGTTGTCTTTCTATCCTAGGACAGACAGCCCCACCCTGGTCACACACCATGTCCTCAATAACTGCCCAGAGCAGAAGGGGCAACAGCCAATGCACCATCATCACCAATCTGGCATGGAACCCCCACGAGGCTCACAAAGTCAGAGAAGACATTGTACACACCCTCACAGGACCATCCGTTAGGGGCCAGGGGCACCTCCTGCTCCATCAAGGTTGACCTCCTGTTTATCATGACTCTGCCACTGTTAGCCAGACTCAGAGAATACAGAGATGACTCAGATATAGACTCTACCCTCCTCTCAGGACTCTCAGGTGTGGTTGGAATGGTTGGGAGGATAAGTCACAAAGTAAAGGAAGTTAGAAGAACACACAATCCAGACAAAGAACTGAGAAGTCAGGTCACTTTGACTTGTCAGTTCACGATCTTTACAGGGGAGGTTATCTGTTCAACGTATAGTGGTTCTCAGAATCTAGAATTACAAGGAACTATTCTGGTGTTGTTGAGATGTCAGGGAGTACTATCTAGAGACTAGGATGGCCACACTTGACATTGCCCATCAAAAATGTTCATCACCTCATAACAAAATTGTGCCATCTCATCAGTAAAGTAGAAAGCTACAAAATCAATATCCACCAATCTGTGGCATTTATCTATGTAAATGATGGGTCAGGGGAATGAAACTCAAGGAAGCAATTCCATTTGCAATTGAATCAAAAAATATTAAATAGATAAGAATAACTCTAACAAAGGATGTAAAGGACCTGTTCAAAGAAAACTCTAAGACACTGTTAAAAAGTAAAAGGATGACACAAAGAGATAGAAGGACATACCCTGATCAGAGATTGGAAGAATAAATATCATTAAAATGGAAATTCTGGGGAATTCTGGAGGCTGGGGTATGGAACAGCAGTGGTGTTTCTCTCCTCTCCTCTCCAGGGTCAACTAGGAATACCAAAGGACACCACCTGGGACCACAATAATACAGGACTAGAACAACTTCAGGAACCCACCAAATCACCAGTGAGTGCAAACACATGTGGCTCATGGAAAGAGAGGATCATAGGGAGAGATTAAGTGGCTGGTAACAGTCTGGCAGTTTACCAGGTGAGACACCACCTCCAGGCTGTTTCACCAACAAAGGGATGGCTGAAGAGAGAAGATAACTCCCCTGAAATTCACCAAATGCAACTGTCCATTGCTACTGCCTTGAGAGAGTGGAGCAGCAGCAGGGAAAGCCTATGCTGACACTGGGGGACAGAGAACTAACCAGGAAACTCAGGAGAAGATCTATAACTCCGTGTCATAGTGGTGGGGCTATGAATGTCTCTTTGCATAACCACTGGATTATCTCTACCACACCCTGCTTTATCTCTTGGTCAGGAGTCAGTGATTAAGCTAAGAAGCCTACTTATACTTTAAAAGCACTCAGGCTCCCATTGCCTGCAGGGAAGGAAAAGAACAAATGAGGCTTTTAAACCACTGAGCTCCAAATCAGGGATTAAAATACTATTGAAACAACTGTCAATTTCCACAACTGTGAACCCTTTAATTACCTTACTTAGACACAAGTCAATCCAGGCAATAGTTATCAGTAATTTGAAAAGTACTGAGAGAGGAACCTCATAGCATAATATATAAAATGGTTAAACCAACAAGAAGAAATATTGGAAAAATGAACCAGGAAAGAGTCCAACTAAAAGCCCCCCAAAGGCTGAAGCACAAAATAATGAGGTCAACATCCAAACACTAGTTGAGAAAATAATCACAGGAGTGAGTAAAGAGTTTGAAAGAATTGTCATCAGAAATGCAGAAACCACAAATGAGACTCTGGAAGAAAACACTAATAACCTCAAGGTCATTAGAGAGCTGAAAACTGAAGTAGCTGAGCTAAGAACACAACAGGCTGAACAAGCTAAAACAGTATCAGAACAGAATAACAAAATAGATGAACTTCATAAAACAGTACAGGGGAGAGAGAATAGAATAAATGAAGCTGAAGATGGAATTAGCAAGATCAAGGATGAATTAGAGACAATGAAAAAAGAAGTAAGAGATATCAAAAAGAGATTAAGAGATACTGAAAACAACAACAGAAACCTATGGGGTTTCTTTCTTCAAAAGAAACAATATACGCATTATTAGCCTACCATAGAAAGAAAGGGAGAGAGGGGGAGAAAGCATTCTTCAGGCCATAGTATCTGAGAACTTCTCTAGTCTAGACAGCATCAAAGACATAATGGTTCAAGAAGCTCAGAGGGTCCCAAACAGAGTTAACCCAGACTTAAAGGCACCAAGACACATCATATTTAAAATGGAAAGCAATAAGTATAAAGAAAGGATCCTAAAGGCTGCAAGAGAAAAACAAAGAGTCACCTACAGAGAAAAACTCATAAGATTAGCAGCAGACTTCTCCACACAAACACTACAGGCCAGAAGAGAATGGCAAGATATCTATGGAGTGCTCAATGAGAAAGGCTTTCAACCAAGACTACTGTATCCTGCTAGACTGTCATTCAGACTAGATGGAGGAATAAAAGCCTTCTCAGACAAGCAACAGCTGAAACAATCAACTATTGCCAAACGTGCCCTGAAAGAAGTTCTGAAAAGTCTCCTATAAACAGTTAGGCCACCATAAATAGGCCATATATCACAACACTCTAAAACTCTACAAGAATGGCATTAAAATATCTTCAATCTTTGATATCAATAAATTTAAATGGCCTGAATTCACCTATTAAAAGATACAGAGTAGGAAGATGGGTCAGAAATCATCAAAAAGGCTTGGCACTGGAACATGAATAGACACTATGAGCAGTGGAATAGAATTGGGTGCCCAGAAGTAAGCCCCCACACCTATGGACATCTAGTCTTTGACAAAGGTGTCCAGACTATTAAATAGGGAAAACAGAATCTCTTCAACAAATGGTGTTGGAAAAAAATGGGTTGAAACATGCAGAAGAATGAAACTGAACTACTTTATTTCACCAAATACAAAAGTAAATTCCAAGTGAATCAAGGACTTGGATATTAGACCACAGACTATGAGATACTTAGAGGAAAATACTGGCAGAACTCTTTTCTGCATAAATTTTAAAGACATCTTCAATAAAAGGAATCCAATTACAAAGAAGACTAAGACAAGCATAAACCTATGGGACTACATCAAATTAAAAAGCTTCTGCACTGCACAGCAAAAGAAACCACTACCCAAACCAAGAGACCCCTCACAGAATGGGAGAATATCTTTACATGCCATACATCAGACAGGAGGCTAACATCCAGTACATATAAAGAACTTGCCAAACTCAACAACAAGAAAACAAATAATCCCATCCAGAAATGGGGGGAGTATATGGACAGAACATTCACCACAGAAGAGATCCAAAAGGCTGAGAAACACATGAAAAAATGCTTCAAGTCTCTGTCAGAGAAATTCAAATAAAGACAACAATGAGATACCACTTCACTCCTGTGAGGATGTCATACATCAGAAAAGGTAACAGAAGCAAATGCTGGAAAGGTTGTGGGGTCAAGGGAATCCTCCTGCACTGCTGGTGGAAATCTAAATTGGTCCAGCCTCTGTGGAGAACAGTCTGGAGAGCTCTCAGAAGGCTAGAAATGGACCTACCCTATGACCCTGCAATTCCTCTCCTGGGGATACATCCTAAGGAACCCAACACACCCATACAAAAAAGATCTGAGTACTCATATGTTCTTAGCAGCACAATTTGTAATAGCCAAAACCTGGAAGCAACCCTGGTGTCCAACAATAGATTAGTGGCTGAGTGAGTTGTGATATATATACACAATGGAATACTACTCAGCTATAAAAAATGGTGACTTCATTTTCAGCTGATCTTGGATGGACCTTGAAAAATTCATGTTAAGCGAAATAAGTCAGAAACAGAAGGATGAATATGGAATGATCTCACTTTCAGGCATAAGTTGAAAAACAAGATCAGAAAAGAAAACACAAGTAGAACTTGAACTGGAATTGGTGTATTGCACCAAAGTAAAAGACTCTGGGGTGGATGAGGGGAGAATACAGATCCAAGAAAGATGACAGAGGACCCAGTGGGGGTTGTATTGTTCTGTGGAAAACTGGGACATGTTATGCATGTACAAACTATTGTATTTATTGTTGAGTGTAAAACATTAATTCCCCAATAAAGAAATTTTTAAAAGGAAAGCTAGGGAGTTCATTTTAGGCATGTTCCTAGTGACCACAGGAGTATGGTAGTTTTGATTGAGTTAGATAGCTAGTCTGACATTGGATGAAAATATTGTCTGGAAAAAAAAATGATTTCAAAATAGAGAAATTGTTGTTGCGGCGCCAGATGTTGTTGCGGTGGTATGGTGTCGGGCTGCACCGCGGAGAAGAGAGCGGACGTCCAGAGCAAAGGGGTACACAAATCTTTATTATATGATGGGGGGGGAGGTTTGGTTCAGACCACGTGGAGCCAGCTGGCAATGGCCAACCACGGGGGGGGGGGGGGGGGGGGGGGGGGAGCAGGGAGTGAGACCTCAGAGAGGGAGAGCCGAGGGGGGGGGGGGTTGAGGGAGCTTTTTATTGGGCGACCGTGTAGGGCCAGGATTGGTTGAAGGGGGCAATGCTAGGGTTTCGCGGGGGTAGTAAAACCTGGGGGTGGACCAGTATTTCTTGAGTTACAGGGCAGTCTCCCTTTGGAGACTGGGGCTGTCCCTACCATCACTGCTTTATATTGAGAGAAAGATCCTGGGAGAGCCCACAAGATGGCTATGGTGACGTTCCTGATAGAAGTGACCAGTGGTGGTGGGGAGAGTGATCTATTAGAGGTCTCAACCCATCATATTTGTGTGGTAATCCAAGGATTCCTTCACTAGGTCTTCAGATGATGAGGTGGTGTGATACTGACCTAGAGAGCCATTATTAAGTGAGAAAACAACCTCCACAGTGTGCCGTGAAACCTTGCCTTTCCTGATCTCTACCCCACTAGGGCAAGATAGAAACAGACTGGGGGTATGGATCAACCTGCCAATGCCCACATCCAGTGGAGAAGCAAATACAGAAGCTATAATTCCCAGTTTTTGCACCCCAAAAACAATACTGATTCATACTCCCAGTGGGGGAGAAGTGATATAAAAGGATAAGAAAGTTTCTGAACTCCAGCTCAATCAGCACCTGGAGAGAGAAGAGGAAAAAGAGAGGGACATTTGGAGGTAGTAGTGGTGTCATGAGTGGTTTGGAGGGGAATAGAGGATGGGGCCTGGAAGAAAAAGGGGGCAGTTTTGTATAAATGTAGGCAGATAGTTGTAGAGATGATGGTTGACCCATGTTTACAACCTTAAGGGAACTGTGGTGGCTTACAGTGGGGAGACTGAAGATTCAGAACTCTGGTGGTAGGAATGGTGTGGAATTAGACCCCTGGTGACATGTAATTTTGTAAATCAATATTAAATCACTAATTAAATTTTTTAAAAAGAAATAAATGATCCCAATAGGATTATGTACACCTATAGACTCAGCATTTTAATTGCATCTTATCATTTAAAAATTTTTAACCAAATCAGATCTAGTATGCAATCACATTCACTTGTTTTGATCTACAGTTGAATGAGATTTATTCAGCACATAGACTCAGGTAACCCCCACTATCAATAAGGTAAAGAACAGTTCCTTCACTCCCAAGACATCCCCTGAATCTGCCCCTTTGCAGTGTCATCATAATCCCAGTCAACCCTTGACCCGTGCTTTGTTCTTCTAGCTAGCCCTTTCCTAAAGGCTGGTCTTAATGGATTAAGCAAGGCAAACACCCTCTTCACCACAGCATGATGACCCAGATATGCCTCCGTGGTATTAAATGTGTCAGTATCCATTCATTATTACTGTCCACTATTGTTTCATTATACATACTGTGTGTCCATTCACCAGTGAAAGAATAAGTAAATAGCTGTACACACACACATACTACAGTTAAGAACTAAATTCTTTACAAATGGGCTTACAGCTTTGATGAAATTTCATCAAAAAAATCCTGGAAGCATTATTTTTGTAGGCATAGAAAAACTGATTTTAAAATATATATAGGAAAACCAAAAGAACTAGAATAACCAAAACAACTTTGAAAGTGAACGAATGTGGAGGTAAACACACTACATGATTTTAAGGCTTGCTGTAAAGCTGCAGTAATCAAGACAGTGTGTTATGACAAAGAAGTAGCAGATAGATGAAAGCAACAGAATGCAACTACAGAAACAGGCCTACAGAAATATGTATGATTGGTATTTAAAAAAATTTCTTTTCAGAAAATGAGGCTGGAACATTTGGAAATTCATAAACAAAGAAATAATGATAATATGGAATTATCTTTACATCTCAGATCAAAATTTAAAAGGTCATATCTCTAAATATAAAAGTATGATTTTATGTTTTTGATATTCATTTTATGGTCAGATTATAGTCTACTTTGGTGATCTTTCCAAGTGCATTTGGGAAGAATGTATGTTTTACTGATATTGGTTGAAGTCTTATATAAGTGTCATGTAAATCAATTTGGTCAATTAGGCTGTTCAGTCTTCTAGATTTTGTCAGTTTTGTATTTGTTCCATCAGTTCCTGACATGGGCATGTTGAAGTTTTCAGAGACGATTGCCAGCTTATCTAATATCTATCCTCTCAGTCCCATTAGCCTTTGCTTCATTTACTTTACAACTCTTTTTTCTTCTTCTTCTTTTTAATGTCCTCTGGGAGATTGGCCCATTTGTTATTATGGAATACCCCATCTTTATCCCCTGCATTGTCTTCACTCTGAAGTCTACCTGATCCAAGTTTCTTTTGATCAGAGCAAGGACATTATGTCTTTATCCAATATTTTACTTTTAACTAACCTACATAGTTATATTCAAAGTGAGTTCTAAAATGGCATGTCACCGTGTCCTTTTTTTTTTCTTTTTATCAATTCTGATCACCTCTCCCTTTAAAAAGTACTTTTAAAATTCTACTAATTTCAATTTTCTAGTTCATTGGTTTTTTTACAGCCTCTTGAACTATTTTTCAAACTCTATAAAAGTTGCCGGCTTAGAGTGTATAGTTGCTAGGTTCTCGGTCTATTCACACAAGAGGTAATCATCCCAGCAATTGTATTCTATTTTTATGCCCTTATAGAAACCCCATACCAACTAACAACACTGCATTCTCCATTTGCCTTGGTCCAGTCCCAGGAAACCACTGCTTCACAGTCTGTCTCCAAGAATTTGCCTATTCTGACAATTTCACATTCAACAGGTAGTTGTTCTCACTGACTTCCAATCCCTTTACTAATTGGTATGTTTAGACTGTTTACATTCTGGTTTTCTTCCCTATTACTCATTCTCTGATTGAATCATTTTAATACATTTTAGTAATTATGTGTATTTTATCAACTGAGGGTGTTTTTCCTATATAATGTGTGTGGGTTTATTAAGTAGTTTATGTAGGAATTATAATATGCATACTTAATTTTTCACAGTACATGTAGATTTAACATTGTGCCATTTTAAATGCAATATAAAAACAGAGTACCTCATAGATAAATTTACCATCTTCTTTTTGTTAATACATAGAAATATATGCATAAAGATTACACAAATATATATGTATATATCACATCCATGATCACCAAGAAGCTCAGCAGTTTCAGAACTTTTGCATTTGATAATTTTACTTATTTTCAAACATTTCCAGGAGTTATCTGTCACATTTGCCTAACAACTTATCAATTTACTTGTTTTCCCTTTATCCCCAGCTTCCAAATCTCCTCTCCAGTATAATTCCTGTTACTTAGGTAAAAGTTCCTCTAATAATTTTATTAAGTCTGCTGACAGCAAAGTCTGTTGAGTTTCCTGCCTTTTTTTCACCTTTACTTTTGAAGGATAGACTTTGCTGAACGTAGAGTTCTGGCTTGGCAGTTTCTTTCTTTCATCACTTTAAAGATGGTATGTTAGTTCTTTCTGACCTTCCTGATTTCCTATGGAAAGATCTGCAGTTATTTGAAACATTGTCTTCTTAGAGGTTATGGTCTTTCTCTGGGCTCTTTCGCTCTCTCTCTTCTTGTTCTTTCTCTCTTTCTTTTTTCCCCTCATTTTCTTTCCTTCTCCATTTCTTTCTGAAAAAAAAAAAAAAGAACAAGCAAAGTAATGTATTTCCCCTCTTATCACTAAACTTTAGAAGTCTCCTCTCCCGTTTCTCAAGCCAAACAATAAAAACTGTTTTTTGTAAGCTATTCTTAAATTTGTTTAGTTATGAAAAGGAAACACATAAAAACAATAGAATAAGAGGGGTACAAAAAAAAGAATAAGTGGGGTACAATTCCCACCACCAGAACTCCATATCCCATCCCATCCCCCGATAGCTTTCCTATTCTTTTTATTATTATTATTTTATTTATAAAAAGGAAAAACTGACTAAAACAATAGGATAAGAGAGGTACAACTCCACACAGTTCCCACCACCAGAACTCTGTATTCCATCTCCTCCCCTAATAGCTTTCCTATTCTTTATCCCTCTGGGAGCATGGGTCCAGGGTCATTGTGGGAAGCAGAAGGTGGAAGGTCTGGCTTCTGTAATTGCTTTCCCCACTGAACATGGGCGTTGACAAGTCGATCCATACTCTTCCCCTTTGTGCATCTGAATGATCTGCAGACTCAAGATGACTTGTCCGTGGAGCTCATCTGAGACTGCCCACCCCACCCCCACCCCAGTTTCCATCAGCGACTCTAGACCAGCCATCTCCACAAATGAGGGAAAACTCATTTGTGGCGCATCTGATAGAACACCCATGTTATAATGCACAAGGACCTGGGTTCAAACCCACCTGCAAGGGAGAAATTCACAAGTGGTGAAGGGGTGCTACAGTTCTCTCTCCATCTCTCTCTCTCCCTCCCTCCTTCCCTCCTCCCTCTTATCCAAAATAAATATATAAAATAGAAAAAAAATTCACCTCCAAGGTTATTGCTGGGGCTAGGTGCCTACACTTGAATCCACTGCTCTTGGAGGCTGTTTTCCTTTTTGTTGCCCTTGTTGTTTATTGTTGTTGTTATTATTGTTGTTATTGCTGTCATTGTTGTTGGATAGGACAGATAGGACAGAAAGACTGTCATTGTTGTTGGATAGGACAGAGAGAAATCAAGAGGGAAGGGGAAGACAGAGGGGGGAGAGAAAGACAGACACCTTCAGACCTGCTTCACATCTTATGAACAGACCCCCCTGCAGGTGGGGAGGCAGGGGTGGGAACCAGGATCCTTGCACTGGTCATTGTGCTTCAAGCCATGTGCGCTTAACCCACTGCCCTACTGCCCGACCCCTTGTGGATGCATCTAGTGGGAGATTTTCCTCTGGACTCTGGGTGTTGGTATATGGAAGCATTGAATCCTGCTGAGAAGGACACGAGGATCTGAGCTATCTTGTTCTCCTCTGGGCAGCTAAGGCTCATGGTCCTGGGCAGAGGAAGGGATGCTTCTTACCACACAAAGAAGGCCCTGGAGGGACCTAGGTGCTGCTCTGTGAGGGCTGTTCTACTGCTCTGCCAGGATTGCCCCTCGAATCCTTTTGAGAGGCTACTGCTGGGCTGACATGGGCAGAGCAGGCAGCAGACAGCAGGGCTACAAAGTGAGGGCCTGGGGCTGTGGCACTGAGGTGGCCATTGGGCACCAGGAGGAGGCAGTGGTTGAGTGGTGAGGGCAGGGGTCCTATCAGGTGATATGTTGGCAGGAAAGCAAAAAGGCTCTGCCTGCTCCTGTCTTTCCAGAAGCGTGAGCCCCACAGGGAGGAGACACACAAGCCATAGACAACTCTCCCACAAGGAGTCAGACAGGTCACTGCAATCAAGACGGTGGGTGGAAGGAAGAGGTTATGATGTAGTAAAGGGTACCATTAATAAAGTTGTTTTAATGGATCATGATGGTCAGACATGCAGAGAACCCAAGAGAGTGAGTCCACAGGAAGTAAAGTCTTAGAGAAGGTTGCAGTTTGGGCTGATGAGATAGCATAGTGGTTTTGCAGAAGACTCTCATGCCTGATGCTCCTAGGTCCCAGGTTCAATTCCCAGCACCAACATTAGCTAAAGTTGAGCTGTACTCTACTCAATCCATCTCTCTATCTATCTATCTATCTATCTATCTATCTATCTATCTATCTATCATCTATCTATCTCATTAAGATAATAGAAATAGGAGCCAGGTGGTGGCATACCCAGTTAAGCACACACATTACAGTGTTCAAGGACCCAGGTTCAAGTCCCCAACCCCCACCTGAAGGGGAAAACTTCACCAGCTATGGAGTAGTGCTGAAGGTGTCTCTCCTCTCTTCCTCTCTGTCTCCCTTCCCCTCCTCAATTTCTCTCTGTATCTACTCAATAAGTGAATAAATCAAATTATATTTTTAATTTTTTAACTTCTTTTTAATTTTATTTTATTTTTATGTGGAAAACTGAGAAATATTATGCATGTACAAACTATTATATTCACTGTCAAATGTAAAACATTAATCCCCCAATAAAGGAAAAATAAATAAATAAAATTTTAAATTTAAAGAATAGAACATTTTAAAAAAGAAAATGTTATAGTTTATTTGAATAGACACATCAAGAAGTTGTCACTAGGCTGGAGAGACAGCATAATGGTTATGAAAATACTCTCATGCCTGAAGCTCTGAGGCCCCAGGTTCAATCCCCAGTACCAACATAAGCCAAAAGTTTGCAGGTGTCTACCTTTCTCTCTCCCTGTCTACCTCTCCCTCCCCTCTCAGTTTCTCTCTGTCCTGTCCAATAACATGGAAAAAATGTCTGCCAGGAGCAGTGGATTTGTAGTGCACACACCAAGCCCCAATGATAACCCTGGAGACAAAAAAAAAAAGCATTAACATAGTAATAATAAAGAATTAGTCACCAAGGAAAAACATTCAGCTGGTAAAAGCCCAACTGGCAACCAAGGGCTGGGAAGAGTCCCTGTTTATGCTTATAATTCTCAGGATACAGTCTTCTGGGATTGTTCAAGCATATTGCTTTTCTTCCTGGGTGACAGGAAAATTCTCCATCAAACCTCTTCATCCAGGTGAGCTGCAGACCCATTGTACTCAGAGTACTCTGAAATTTAATTGACTTTATATAAAATGGCTGGATGCAACCATGGTTTCTGGAGACTTCCAGAAACAGTCCAAGAATTATTTTTTCCTCTTTTTGATTTCTTAAGTCTTGGTATAAATATGAAATGTTTAGTCTTAAACTGTGTGAGTAAAGATGGTTTAACTATGATAGTAGATCTAAATTAGCATTTGAAATGATATGTCTTAGTTACAAAAGTTTTTATCCTCCTGTGTGTTATAAACTACATGTTTAATATATGTGTTTCAAGTTTGGTAAACATTAACTTAACAGTTAAAGTGTAACTTTGAAGCTACATTCTTACCAGGAGAGGTAAAATTAATTTGCTAAAGTATTTGAGTGTTTAAGGTAAAAGTCTAAATATTCAATGTGACAATTCATCATCTCCTAAGTTAAAATACAAATTCTCTATACAGGACATTTTTGGAGGGCCCCCAAAAATGTCCCGTAAGCTATCTTGTGGAAATTAATCCACAACAAATCTGGCATCAATCTGACATTGTAAATGTTCAAAAAAAAATTGTCACTAAAATGTATTAACTCTCTAGTAACCTGAGTTTGCTTAAAAATCCAATGGAAAAACAGTTAAGAATATATATATATATATAACTTACATTTAATATATATATATATTACTTACATTTGGTTTGAAACTTTTGCTGTACAGAGACTGCTACATGAGGTCACATAAGATGACCTTTAAATGAAATTATAAAGATACCTAAACCAATTATAATCATTGAGTTATCAATTATAGTAAACTTATAATTTGTTACAAAGTTTTTTCATAAGTAATTGACTACAACTCTGTTAAGTCTTCTCATGAAGAAGCATCTGCTCATACGGAATCCCCAGAAATCCATCTTGGACCCCTGACCTCTGACATTGCCCACAAGATGACATCAGAACAATGCACCCCCAGAAACCAATGATGTGACCTGGCATGACCTGAAGAAACAGATTCACAGACTCCAAAGCTCACTCTCTACAGAAAAGCGGAATTCCAGTGGCTGACCTTCCCTATCGAGACAGATGTTCAGGATTTCGTCCCGTGGCATCTCTTCCGTGGTCATCTACTTTCAACTGACACTTCCATCAGACTTACTGTTACACCTCTTGGACACTTCACACAACTTTACAGCAGTTTCCCCTTATGCTGCTGGGTTTCTCAAAGACTGACCGCAGCAGTGCATGGACTTTGCAGCCATCAGCCTTGGGACTCTATAAGCCATGTCCCCTCACCTGCAGGCCCTGCCTCCAGAGGCAGAAAACTCCCCCTCCTTACTAGGTCATGCCCACAGAGGCAAGAAATGCCCTTTGAGGCAAGAGATGCCCCAGAGGCAATAGATGCCCCCAGAGGCAAGAAATGCCCTTTTGCCTGCTAGGCCTTGCCCTTTGAGGTAGGAAACGCCCCCCTCAGGTCTCCCCTTGGCATCACACTGGTTCTTGCTGCTCTCTTATTTGTTCCTCCATGTCTTCTGCCAGTTCTTTTGAAAATGCCTGTACAAAATAGGTTTCTGTTCAACCCACACTCCTGATACTATGGCCATTAGTTAAAAAAGAAAGGGGGAATTATTGGTATGCTTCTAATTCTGCTTCTAAAAACCACTTCTGTTTCATTGGTTTAATCCCCCCTGCTTAACACTTTATTCTATTTACATAACCACTGTTAACGAAGCACTGCCCTGCCTGCAGGGCATTGGTTTAATCCCCACTGGTTCATGATGTCTTTTTGCTCCACCCCCTCTCAGAGTACACCCTGATTTGCACCAGTCACTTTTCGCTCCACCCTCTCTACATCACATCCTGTTCCCACCCTACTTGGCTAGTATATATATAAGGACAGGATTGTGATTAGTTTAGTTTAGTTTTTATATGGCTTAGATTGTGCTGTGTTCCTCATGAATAAAGAGATACTGCGTACAGCTCAGCCATGAGTCCCTGGTCATCTGTCTTCCACCCGCAAAGCTAGCTAGAATGACACCTGGCCTTGATGTTAAGCATCCAGAAGAAAGAGCAAAGGCCAGAACCCCTCTAATGACTTCAGGAACCTGGTGTGAGGAGTTCCCTGGGGTGAGTGGTAGGTGTCCCTACTAACTCGCCAGTTATTAATTAGGGGTGGTAATGGTTTACAGTAAATATAGTTGTTAGCACATGTGTAATGTTTCTCAGTTTTCTGCAATCACCCACACCCCAATTAGGTCCTCCTCTTCCTCCGTCATGTACCAGGACCTAAAAGTATCCAGAGCCCTTGACTTTGGTGCAATACACCGATTCCAGTCCAAGTTCTGTTTTGCGTTTCCCCTTCTGTTCTTCTTTCTCAACTTCTGTCTATGAGTGCGAGCATCCTATAATATTCATCCTTCTCTTTCTGGCGGATCTCATTAACATAAAGCCTTCAAGCTTCCTCCAAGATGGGTGGAAGAAGGTGGACTCATTATGCTTAATAGTTGAGTAGTATTCCATTGTGTATATAGACCACAACTCACTCAGCCACTCATCTGTTGCTGGACACCTGGGCTGCTCCCAGGTTTTGGCTATTACAAATTGTGTTGCTCTGAAAATAGGTAAACACATGTCTTTTTGGATGGGTGCATTTGGTTCCTTAGAATATATCCCCAGGACAGGAATTGATGGTCCACAGGGCAGGTCCATTTCTAGCTTTCTGAGCCACTTCCCATTTTTCAGGTCCATTTGAGCACCTATAAAGAGCCCTGTCTGCACCCTCCTGGGACTCAGTTTCCCCTGTGAAGGTGCTTCCTGAGTGTGGCTGCCGCAGGTTCCTCCAGGACCACCATGCCTGGAAGATAGATCAGCTGCCAACGTGAGAGCATGCAGTCTAGTACTGAGCCTGGGAGCTCCCTGGGCACAGTGAAGACTGGGGCAGTGGACTTTTCAGCATTTGCCATCTGTGCATAGTAGGTGGGGCCTAGAGAGCCAGCAGGCCAGCTCAAGGTCACACAGCCACTTAGTGGCAGGCTGGCTAGTTGTTCCCACTGCATTCCCGCTACCCCACCAGCCTTGCTGCCCCCTTAGTCCTTATCGGCAGCCAGGCAGATGAGCACCAAGGCCCCTGCTCTGCTATCTCATCAGCCCGGCGTCTGACCCTGGAGCCCCGCCACTTCTCTCTGTAACTCCATCAGAATCCTTTATTCCTTCTGAGCCGTGACCCAGAAAAAACCCATTTGTGGAGCACAAAGCTTCCTGCCTGCTTGGAATTCAGGAGCACATAATCACTCCCTTCAGAGGCTCCAAGCTTCAGACAGAGGTAGGGAGAGGCCTGGACAGCAAGAAGAAACCCAAATCAGCCACCTGACCACCCTGGGCCCTCAAGGGCATGGGACCCTGGTCAAAGGTAGGCTTTATTGGCTTGCAGGAAAGAAAATAAAAACTGGAATGTTTCAAAGCAGAATAGTGTGGCAGAGGGGACAGTCCATATGAGGAAAGGGGAACAGCCCTGCCTCTCAAGATTGTCACTTGAGGTGGGGGAAGATGGGCCCAGGGGGGAGGCCGGGGGCCTTCCAGCAGACATGGGCTGGAACCCACCTTACCTATTGGAAACACCTGGAAATTGTGCAGACCCAGGTAGAAACTGCTCACACAACCACAGGGTTTGTGTAGACATGGACACCGGCAGACAGAAAGACACTCAAACCAGGAAGGATCCAGTCTCCCCCAGTGACCTCCCAGCACACTCTCTGAAATTAGGAGTCACCCACAGAGCAGACCAGGCCCTGCACTACCTCCTGGTCCTTAAGCCCTTCTCTGTCCAGTCAACCAAGACTGGACAGACCACAGCTGTCTCCCTCCCACCCCTGACTCTAACCCTACAGGCTTCAGGCAGCCTGTTGGACAAAAGGGAAGATACAATTGTGAAAACCGGAATCCTTTGGGCAACAATAATGGAATGCAATCAATCATCAGTCAGTGAGAAACAAGCAAAAAAAAAATAAAATGCTTGCAGACTGATTAGCCAGCATCTTTGGGGTATAGTTGCTAAATGCTATTCTGTTATCATTTGGCTTTGGGGGGTAGAGGGTGGATTCAAACTAAATTTACCAGTAAATTTAGTATCACTGATTGATTGATTGACTTCATTTCTGTTGTCCTGGACTTCACTGTTCTGGGCCAACTTTTTTTTCCCCACCAGGATTATCACTGGGGCTCAGTAATGACTCTATGAATCTACCCCTCCAGAAGCCTTTTTTTTTCTTTTTCTATATTTTTGATAGAATGGAGAGAAATTGAGAGGGGAGGAAGAGATAAAGAGGGAGAGTCAGGCAGGTGGTTGCACACCTGGTTAAGGGCACATAGCACCATGAACAGGGATTCTGCTTTGACTCCCTGCTCCCCACCTGCAGCAAAGGATACCTCATGAGAAGTTAAGCAGGTCTGTATGTCTCTCTCTCTCTCTCTCTCTCTCTATATATATATATATATAGATAGATAGATAGATATAGATATATATAGACATAGATATATATGCACATATATATATCCATCATTTCTTAACTTCTATCTGTTCTATCAAATAAAACAAAAAGGCAAAATGACCACCTGAAACAGTGGATTCATAGTGCTTGCACCAAGCTCCCGCAATAAGCCTGGAGGTAAAAAATAAATAAATAAATAAAATAGAGAGAGAGCCACAGACTTGCTTCACTGCTCATGAAGTATCCGCCCTGCAGGTGGGCAGCCTGTTATAGAACCTGAGCTTCTTTCTGTGCATGGTAATGTGCATGCTGAACCAGGTGTGCCAGCACTCAACCCCCTTGACCAACTTTTTCAGATAGGAAGAGACAAAGCGAGTGAGGAAAAGAAACCACAGCACTGATGCTTCTTCACTGAGTGCTAAGGGGAACTGGGCTCAGCCCTGGGTCATATGCATGACGGAGCAGGCTGGCTGCTAGGTGAGCTAGCTTGCCAACCCAACTTATCAGCGTATTCCAAACATTCCTTGTACAAGCACCTCACAAGAGCTGGCTTCCCTGGAGAAAGTTCTCAAGCTCATGTGGGAGGGAGCCGGCATGATTTAACAACCATCTAGCATCCCCTGACTTTGGGTTCCATACCTCAGTGCTGTAAAGGGGAAACCCCCAGGAACTCACCACAAAGCCAGTAAAATACAAAAATGACACAGAGGCCACCAGCTCAGATTGGCACACAAGCACTATCTTCTCAACCTCACTGGGAGGGCCTTGGGGAGATCCACATCCTCACCTCTGCTGAGCAGAGGGGGAAATTGAGGCAGGGCAGGTGGAAGAACTTGTTGAGATCTCATAGTTACAGGAGTCTGCAGACCCAGACACTGAGTGGAAACAGCACCCCTAGTGCACACGGATTGCCCCCCAATAGAAGCCCACATTGTGCAAGCAGACAGCTCATGGCAGGCAGCCAAGTCTTAGGAAAGTTTAAAAAAAAAGATAAATTTAATTTTAATAATAGAGCTCATTAAACCCCAAGCAGCCCAAAATATTACTATTTCCACAAGGAACTAATATGGAGAAATTATTGAGCCTTTTTTTTACATTCTATTCCCCCCCCCCCCCAAAATAAATGTTTGGAATCCAAAGTCACATTTGCACTTAGTGAAGTCCAGCGGCTGCCAGGCTCTCAGCAGACAAGCTGGACCGCCCCTGGGCAGGGCCGATGGGGAGCCTGGGAATCCAGGGGCTGGGCTCCCAGGGCCAAGTGGAAGAGCGAGAGAACAGCCTGAGGTTCACCTCAAGTCAGTCTGAAGTATGGAGAAAGAGGCAGCCTTGAGATCCTCTGGGGAGAACTTTAGGACAAGACCAAGTAGAAAAAACATCGGCTCTGGGAGGTCTTGGTGATTCTGAGAACTGCTGAAAAGCAGCAGCACTGAGCCAAAGGGAATGTGGCCGACAACTGCCAGGAGCCAAGTGGAGGCACCAGGGTGAGGGCACAGAGAAAGAAGAGACTGTGAAAAGCACAAGTAGGTGCCCCCATCCACCCACCACCTGACACTCAGTGCCTGCTGGAGGGGGAAGGCGCTTCAGGTAGACTTGACCCCGCACTTGACTGTGGTCCACTCTGCACGTACCTGGGGCATCTAGGCTGGGAACTCTGGAGTTATAAGCATGGCGGATGCCTTGTCGTGACCTCCAACTCTTCCTTGGTTTCAGCTTTCCCAAGATTCCAGGAAGGTGGTGGCACTTCTACAGCATCAAGCCCTGTCCTGGCTCATCCTGCACCAACAGGGACTGATCTACCCATAAAAGTGTCTGCTGAGACCCCCTTGCTTTACCTGGTGGTGGGGAGGGGGTGTGCCACAGGAGGAAAAACCACTGCGGCTGCCCGAGACTGACAGCAGGGGAAGCAACTGCTTGGTGTGCTCCCTGTTTCTGTTCCTCAGAGTATTAATAACTGTGACAGCTGTTGTTGGTTACCATAGAAACCATGGCTTCTTAGCCTCTTCAGGCCTGTGAGTGCAGAGGCTTCTGGAAGTTGAGACTGTGTATATATATATTTGAGATGATTTAAATAAGCAGCTACTCCAGAGAGCTTCAAATAGCCTGCCCTCACAGAGATCTGAAAATCTGCATTCCCAC